>NC_081554.1:81418263-81718263 GCF_963082655.1 Stomoxys calcitrans
TCCTGTCTAAGATCACACCTAAATATTTGACATTCTCAGTTATCGAAATTGGCTCACCTTCGTCTTCCTCGTGAACTAGCAGATTTCGATCTTGGATTAACATTGAGACCCTTTTGGCCCTTCTGCATAGAATTACGGAAGCTTATTGGATTCGGTGGTGGCGGCGCTATTCCAAACCTAATGTAGCAATGGTCAGAGATTATCGTCGATTAGATTTTTCGAACATATCGTCACATCTAAAACCTCCTCCCTAATCCTATTAACAAAGGTAGCTATGCTACCAATATTAAGTGTTATTAGGTCGTTGGTATTCAAGAATTCTGCCGGGGCTTGGCCCCGCTTATTAATGTTGGAACTACCCCACGAAATGTGGTGAGAGTTCGCATAGCACCCTCATTTCCTTATATCCTGCCAGTTTTGCCTTTCCCACCAACCGTTGCAGCTCCTACGTGGGTGGCGATGTCGGAAAATCGAAAGGTAGATAAAGTGATGCCAGGTATACTCCACCGTCTCACTGTTTCATCAGACATACAGTGTGATAGAACCGAAAAAAACAAGAAAAAATAATTTAAAAAAAAATGGTTAGAGCTGAGATGTTATAGCGATCGTGTGCAAAATTTCAAGGACCTAGGGAGTTCGGGCTCCTTTTGATAAGCCCCCAAAGTGGGTCACCTCGGTATATCGAAAATTTTTGTGGTTGCCAAATCTTTAGTGGTCCGATTTCCTAATTCCCTAAAAAATGTGATTGAGGTCTTGTTTCGGGGACTTTTTCTGCAACTTTACCGTGACTGGAAAAGTAGCCGCACAGGTACATAATATTGATGTAGGTCATGGGGGATTGCAAATTGACCATATCAGTTCAGATTTAATTATAGCTCCCATATAAACCTATCTCCCGAGTTGACTTCTTCAGCCCCTGGAAGCCACAACTTTTGCCCGATTTAGATTAAATTTAGCATGCGGTGTTCTGTTATGATTTCCAACAGCTGTGCTCATAACGGTTCAAATCGGGCTGTAACCTGATATACCTCCCATATAAACCGATCTCCCGATTTGACTTCTTGAGCTCCTGGAAGCTGCAATTTTTGTCCGATTTGGATGAAAGTTTGCATGGAGTGTTTTGTTGAGACATCTAACATATGTGGCGGGTACGGTCCTGATACAGCTCCCATATAAACCGATCTCCCGATTTGACTTCTTGAGTCCTTACAAGCCATAATTTTTATCCGTTTTGCCTGAAATTTTGCATGCTGTGTTCTGTTTCGACTTTCAACAACCAAATATGGTTTCTAATACCAATCACCGTAGGATGGGGGTATACTAATCTAGTCATTCCGTTTGTAACACCTCGAAATATTAGTCTAAAACCCCATACAGTACATATATTCTTCATCTTCTCGACGTTCTGAGTCTATTTATTGTAGCCATGTCCGTCTGTCCGTCCGTCTGTCGAAATCACGATTGCGGTCGAACGTGTTGAGGTAGCCGCTTGAAATTTTGCACAGATTTTACTATTGATGTATTGTAGGTCGTTGGGGATTGCAAATGGTCCCGAAATGATTTTGGAGTTCCTGGAAGCCGCAATTTTCATCCGATTAGACTGAAACTTTGCATGTAGTGTTCTGTTGTTACTTCCAACAGCTATGACAAGTACCATCTGAATTGGTATATAACCTGATATAAATAGCTCCGATACAAACCGATCTCCCGATTTGAATTCTTGAGTCCTTACAAGCCGTAATTTTTGTCTGATTTGGCTGAAATTTTACTTGCGGTGTTCTGTTACGACTTTCAACAACTGTGGCAAGTACGGTTCAAATCAGTCTATAACCTGATATTGCTCCAATGTAAACCGTTCACTCGATCATCCTTGTTCGGTTCGTAGAAGCTTTAATATTTGCTGGTTTGACAGAAGATTGGTATGTAGAATCAAATTCTACTAAATTTATTTTGTGAACATTTTTAGCAGAACTCATGGTGCTTGGTTCCCAAGATTGGACCCGGCCGAACTTAGCACGCTTTTATTTGTTAAACTAGATGCTAAAAATTAAACGTTTAAAGACGCTCTTACTGGTAAGGCTATTTTTATACGCTACATCATAACTGTGGTACAAGGTATTATAACTTGTGCATTTGTTTGCAAAGCTAAGAAGGAAAAGAGAAAGACCCATTTATAAGTATACCGATCGGCTTAGAATCATATCCTGATTCGATTTAGCTATGTCCGTCTGTCTGTCCATGTATTCTTGTAATCAAGTTACAGGTCGCATTTGTTGTCCGACTGGTACAAAATTTTACACAAGTCACTTTGGTCAAAGGAACTCTATTGATTTTGAAAAAAACGGTTCAGATTTAGATATAGCTCCCATATATATCTTTCATCCGGTATGTCCTATTAAGGCGGTAGAAGCCACAATTTTGGTCCGACCTCAATAGAACTACCAAAATTTTGCAAGCGATTTTTCATTTTAAGTCTCAATACGTGTGATAAATTTCATTAAAATCGGTTCAGATTTAAATATAGCTCCCATATATATCTTCCATCCGATATGGTCTTTAAGGCTATAGAAACTAGAATTTTGGTCCGTTATTTACAAAATTTTGCACGAGATGTTTCATTTAACGCCCCAATAATTTGGTTAAACGCGTGTGCAAAATTTCATTGAAATCGGTTCAGATTTAGATATAGCTCCCATACATATCTTTCACCCGATATGGCCTTTGAATGCTATAGAAGCCACAATTTTGGTCCGATCTTTGCAAAATTTTGCGTGAGATGTTTTTTTTTTTTGACGTTACAATATGTGTGCAAAGTTTCATTAAAATCGGTTCAGATTTAGATATAGCTCCCATATATATCGTCCATCCGATATGGCTTTATAAGGCTATAGAAGCCACAATTTTGGTTTGATCTTTATAAAATTTTGAGTGAGGTGTTTTATTTACCTTTGCTAAATTTTATCGTCCGTCCTTCAAGGCTCTAGTTAAACCTACATCCGAAGGATGGGGTATATTCTTTAAACATTCTGTTTGCAACACATCGAAACATCCACTTCCAACCCTATAAAGTATATATATTCTTGATCAGCGTGAAAATCTAAGACGATCTAGCCATGCCCGTCCGTCTGTCTGTTGAAATCGAAATATTGAGCTGAAATTTTGCACAGATTCCTTTTTTGTCCATAAGCAGGTTAAGTTCGAAGATGGGCTATATCGGACTATATCTTGATACAGCCCCCATATAAACCGATCCGCCGATTTAGGGCCTTAGGCCCATAAAAACCACATTTATTATTCGATTTTGCTGAAATTTGGGACAGTTAGTTGTGTTAGGCCCTTCGACATATTTCATCAATTTGGCTCAGTTCAGTTCAGATTTGGATATAGCTGCCATATAGACCGATCTCGCGATTTAAGATCTTGGGTCCATAAAAGGCGCATTTATTGTCCGATTTTGCCAAAATTTGGGGCAGTGAGTTGTGTTTGAACCTTCGACATACTTCTCCAATTTCGCCCAGATCGGTCCAGATTTGGATATAGCTGCCAAGTAGACCGATCTCCCGATTTAAGGTTTTGGGCCCATTAAAGGCGCGTTTATTGTCCGATGTCACCGAAATTTGGGACAGTGAGTTGTGTAAGGCTCTTCGACATATTTCTGCAATTTGGCCCAAAACAGTTTAGATTTGGATATAGCTGCCATATAGTCCGATCTCTCGATTTAAGGTTTTGGGACGTAAGGTGGTTTACATAGATACCTGATCCAAAGTTCGGCCCGGCCGAACTTAACGCCTTCTCACTTGTTTTAAGATTCTTTATTTATCAGACGTGTTGTTTGAGATAACTATTTTTATTTGAGAAAACTATTTGAGACAATTATTTATTAAGCAAAATCGCAGACTTCTTAGTTACAGTAAAAGTTTACTTTTTAAATGGAAGTGTGGGCAATCCCCTACGCTCGCTGCCAACCCAAATTTTTTAATGTTTTGAACACAGTTTGCATCCAGGCATTTCTGAAGGACTTTCTGCATGTATTATGTCATACTCACCTTTGAGATACTGCAATCTTTTAAACCATATCAATTGTAAGTGTATAGATTCTCCCGCAATATTTTTGACGCAGACCTAACGCTGAGCTTTAACCTTTTAATCACGCTGAGCTTTAACGTTTTTAATCCCATTACATGCAAATGCAAATTGCAACAGTCATTCCAAGTGAAAATATTTTTTGTTGGTGTTAAAATACCCGAGGAACTCTTATTTCTTTATTTTGGCCCAAAACTATACATCTTTACTCTTACAAGTTAATCTCTTAAATTATACTAAAAACCAAACAACTGGCCGTAACTTATACCTTCTTTAGCATTTCGACTTTTTCGAAATTGCGCCCACTTAACTCATCCATCAGCTTACGGGCTGTCTTAAACTCAGCATAGGCCATACGATAATCATCTTGTGCAGGCAACCAAAATTTCGTTTTCAGCGAATCGGTGAAATTTTCCCTTAAAGTGCCCTTACGATGACAAACGGTCCATAGCATATACAATGGAATGCAAATAATGGATATGGCACAACTACACCAACCCAAAGCTACAGCCCAGTCTGGATAGACTTGATCATTATATCGTACCGGGCGATTAAAAACAATGCTAGTAAAGAAAATAAACTGGAAAGCACATTACAAATACTTGATTAGAGTGAAATTTGCATAACTTACCACCAGTATGAGGGGCGTAACGTATTTCCAACAATAGTGCCATATTCTTTCAGGTTTCTTGCCAAGCATAAAATATATATCATCAACAAAATTATCCACACCATAAATCCAGGCAACAATAAGCACTTCAATGATGCAAATCAAAATCACCGATACAGAGGCGGAGTACCAATCCAATAGTTGGACAATATACATGCCTCCCTGGAACATATTAAGGTATAATATGAAGAAAAATTCATAATCATTATAATATTATATTGAGTTGCCCAAAAAGTAATTGCAAATTTTTTAAAAGAAAGTAAATGCATTTTTAATAAGACTTAGAATGAACTTTAATCAAATATACTTTTTTTACACTTTTTTTCTAAAGCAAGCTAAAAGTAACAGCTGATAACTGACAGAAGAAAGAGTGCAATTACAGAGTCACAAGCTGTGAAAAAATTTGTCAACGCCGATTATATGAAAAATCCGCAATTACTTTTGTGGGCAACCCAATAATTATGGATGATCTTCAGTTTTTTTTTTTTTCTCTTCCTCAGCGGATACTAACTTACATTTGTGGCAAATATTATGGACACCAAAAACATGAAGAAGCATGAGATAAATGTCACAGCATATTTATAAGGTCTTACTTTCGGTATCTCATCAAGTACTGAGGAAACAATTGATTCGATTTGTACAAACTGTAATGAGATTATGAAAAGTGGAAAATTATAAGGAAAATATGAATAAATATGTATGCATATATTTTTGATCGTGCTATAGTTCTAAGACTATCTTTACATGTCCGTCCGTACGCCAAAACTGTCGGTTGTCCAACGAAACATTATTAACATAAAGATATTGATCTAAAACTTTTATACAATTTGTTTAACCAAATGCAGTATAAGTTCGAAGATGAGCTCTATTGCTGTGTTTCATTTTAGCACTGTATAATACAAATCACGATTAATCTTTCTTATTATCTGTAATTGCATGTTATCGATAACTTACCATTACAACTTTGCACTGATATTTTATCCAGAACAAATGACTTGCACTGCATAGGATTTAAATAAAATACAGCATATTAGACCTGTACCCAGTAAACCAAATTTCGGATGTCTAACATTACTGTACAAATTCTGTACGCTTCCGTCATGATCTTACAGAAATCGTTTCGAGTTCTGTTTGATTTTCTGAAGGATTTTTTTTTCCGACAGTTCTGAACGATTTCTGAACATCTTGTTGTAGTGTTTTTTTCTGAATTTTTCGTCCGACAGTTCGAAAGGAATTCTGAACGATTTCTGAACTCGTTGTCGAATGTTTTTATCATTTTTTTTTTTTTGCTTGCTGCACAGAAAAAAATAACTCTTAGAAAAAACCAACTACCAAATTTGTAAGTGACACTTTTAATATTCAACGAATTTTAGCATTGAAACGAAGACATTATTTGTTGAAGTACACAAGTATGTCTATACAAGAGACTTGACAGACAAAATTATCGAAATTTTGTTGACTTTCAACAAATTCATGAGTTGCAAACAAAGGTTCGAAACCCCCGGTCGGCCAAAAAAAAATTTTGTTTTTTTTTTCATTAAACTTATTTTAGAAAATTCGGCATAAAAAAATATGAATTTCGTATTTAGAAAAAAATTATAGAGGTTTTTACCTTTTCTTTTTAATTTAATTTATTGCGACACTTATTACTGTGCAGCAGTACTTAAGTCAATCAATCAATTTAGGTACTTAAATCAATAATTATTGATTTATTTCATCATAAGGAAGATGATGTGATATTGTTATTGTTGTTATATGTTGGCTTGGAAAGAGTGCCTTTCAACAACAAATTTGTGCTTTGGGTTGTTGAGATTCAAAATAAATTGTTGCAGAAAAATTAACAAATTTTGTAGTCGTTTTTTCGACCAAAGTTGTTGTTTTTCAAAATTATTTTTATCTGTGTGGTTTGCATATATTTGTTTGTTAGATGCCACCGTAGCAAAGAAGTAAGCATGCTCGCCTATGACGCTGAGTGCCTGGGTTCGAATACTGCCGAGAACATCAAAAAAAAATATTAAGTCGTAGTTATTCCATGCTGGTGAGATCTATGAGGTACTATGCCATGTAAAAACTTCTCCCGTTCGGAATAGGCTATAAAATGGAGATTCTTAAGGAAATGTTAAGGAGAAAATTTGCAATTTGAACCGTCGGAAACCGGACTCGAATACTCAAAAACATCCGAATTCTTAAGGAAATCTAATATACTGTCGGTCAGAAATCGACACAAGTCGGAAAACACATCCCTATTCATTAAGGCTCAATATCAGAATTCGGTAAGAAGTCTTAACGACAACTCTAAATTTCTTTCCGAATTTCCCATAATTTTGGATCAGAATTCGTTGTAAAGTGTCGGCAAAAACATTAGCTTTTCCTCCGACAATTCGTTCCGAAGTCGTGTCAACTACTCTATATAAAGGGTGATTTTGTAGCAATGACCTTTTTGCTAGCAATGATTTAAACAGTTCACGCACGTTTCGTGTTTTGTTTCTCTGTCAAACATCTTCAGTTGGTCTATAACTTTACCATGAATCGTCTTACAAACGAACAACGCTTGCAAATTATTGAATTTTATTATCAAAATACGTGCTCTGTTAAGAAAGTGCATCGCGGTCTTCTTCTTCTACAGGGTCAAATCACATTTTTGGCTCAATGGGTATGTAAATAAGTAGAATTGTCAATTTTGGAGTGAAGATCAGCCAGAAGCATTGTAAGAGCTACCAATGCATCCAGAAAAAGTCACAGTTTGGTGCTGTTTATGAGCTGGTGGCATCATTGGACCGTACTTCTTCAAAGATGATGCGAATCGTAACGTAACTCTGAGTGGTGAGCGTTACCGTGAAATGATATCCAACCTTTTTTTTGCCCAAAATAGCTTGACTTGCATGACATGTGGTTCCAACAAAACGATGCCACATGCCACACACGATGTGTGGACTTATAAAGGAGGCAATGGACTTATTAAGAGGCAAGTTCGTTGAACATTTTATTTCATGTTCGGGACCGGTCAATTGGCCGGCTAGATCGTGCGGCTTAACGCCATTCGATTTTTTTTTTCTGGGGCTATGATGAAGCTGATGTCTACACAGACAAGCCCGCTTCAATTGACGCATTGGAAAACAACATTGAATTATATATTCATGAGATACTGGCCGAAATGTTGGAAAAAGTATGCCAATATTGGACTAAGCAGATGGACCATTTGAGGCGCAGTCACGGTCAACATATGCATGAAATAATCTTCAAACATTAAATTATATCGACCGCACTATCGATTCAAATAAAGATTATATGCATTTTTCCGAATTGTATGCGTTTTTTTTTTAAAAACTTTCCTACAGTACTTATTTTTGGTTGATAATTCGAACTGACTTTCGATCCGAATTCGGATGAATTTGCCGAATTTTACAGACTTCTGTTCTGACCGCATTCTGAACGCTTGATTCACTGGGTATATTGTTGTAAATGTTCTTATCAATAAGTGCCGCACACCATTTGGCGAACGCTTTCAAATTTACTACAATATATAAAAACTAGCAATTAAAACTAGGGTTGCCCAAAAAGTAATTGCGGATTTTTTAAAAGAAAGTAAATGCATTTTTAATGGAACTTAGAATGAACTTTAATCAAATATACTTTTTTACACTTTTTTTCTAAAGCAAGCTAAAAGTAACAGCTGATAACTGACAGAAGAAAGAATGCAATTACAGAGTCACAAGCTGTGAAAAAATTTTCAACGCCGATTATATGAAAAATCCGCAATTACTTTTTGGGCAACCCAATATAACTCACCAGAGAATCCAATCCGAGAAAGAATAACATGCAAAAGAATAAACCAGCCCATATATGTGAGAATGGCAGCATAGCAATGGCTTGAGGATATGTTACAAATGCAAGTCCTGGACCTGAGGTGGCAACATCTGCCACTGGAATGCCGGTTTGGTCTGAAATTCAAACAATTTAAAACTTCATAAAAAATAACGAAAGGCAAAAGTCGGGCAGTGCCGTCAATAAAATAGCCTACAACTCTCTATAAGTGCAACTTGGGCTGTTTCTATAAATTGGCGATATATGGATATAATTTTGATCCGATGTTTATTCCTTACCAAACTTCAGGGAAATCCTTTCAAAAATGTAATAACTTCGTCTGTGTAAGTGAAAATCGAGTGATGCTTACTTACGAATGCTATATATATTGTATTGTAGTTCTCAATTTGGAGTTTTTTTTTTAACCATGGAATTTGACTCATCACTTTTCTATAAAGTTTTTTGTACATAACACTTAGGGAAATCATGACTTGCAAAATCTTTTCATTGTAAAAACATTTCCTTGGACTTATAAAGTGTATATATTCTTGATCGTCGTAAAAATCTAAAACGATCTAGCCATGTCCGTCCCTCTGTCTGTTGAAATCACGCAACAGTTTTTAAAAATTGAGATATTAAGATGAAACTTTGCACAGATTTTTTTTTTTCCTATGCAGGTTAAGTTCGAAGATAAGCTTTATCGGACTATATCTTGATTCAGCCCCATATAGACCCATCAGTTGATTTAAGCTCTTAGGCTCATAAAAGCCACATGTCTTATTCGATTTTACTGAAATTTGGACAGTGAATTGTGTTAGGCCACTCGACATATTTTTTAATTTTTCCCTTGTCGGTACATATTTGGATATAGCTGCCATATAGACCGATCTCTTGATTGAAAGTCTTGGGCCCATCAAACGATACCGCATAACCAATCAATGATGATGGTATAGAATGTTTATCTCCTAGTCGGAATGAGGTCCAAGTAGCAGTGACCCGACTAAAGAACAACAAGGCAGCAGGAGCCGACGGGTTACCCGCTGAACTATTTAAGACCGGAGGCGAAACGCTAATGCATCAGCTTATCTGCGCAATCTGGCTAGGAAAACGCATACCCGATGATTGGAACCTCAGCATACTATGTCCTGTACACAAGAAAGGAGACAAGACGGAATATGCCAACTACTGAGGAATAAGTCTCCTCCCCATCGCATATTTAATACTCTCGAGCGTACTGTGTGAAAGATTAAAACCTAAAGTCAATGAGATAATTGGGCCCTATCAATGCGGCTTTAGACCTGGTAAATCCACCTTGGACCAGATATTCACTCTGCGCCAAATCCTAGAAAAGACTCGAGAAGGATAAATCAACACCTTCCATCTATTTGTTGACTACAAAGCTGCTTTTGATACCCCTATAGGTTCAAAGGTATTTCAAGCCATATCTGAGTTTGGTATCCCTGCAAAATTAATAAGACTCTGCAGGATGACACTTGCTGATACGCGTTCGTCTGTAAGAGTAGGAAAGAATCTCTACGAACAATTCAATACCAAACGAGGTTTCAGACAAGGTTACAGCCTATCGTGTGATCTCTTTAATATACTGCTGGAGAAGATTATACGAGATGCAGATGTGAATAGATATGGCACTCTAATCACAAGAGAACACATGCTACTCGCTTATGCCTACCACATCGGTATCATAGGTCGGCCACCGGAAGTAATAACTGCAGCCTTTGAAAGAATCAAAAGAGAGTCAATGAAAATGGGTCTGGCTGTAAATGGAGTTCAGACGAAATGGATGATTTCAAATCCCAAAACGCCTTGTACAACCGAACAGATAAAGAAAATGGAGAAAGTTAGGAACCACAACTTTAAGACAGTCAGTAACTTAATTTACATCGGCACCTCCATAACCGAAACGAATGACACCAGTTTTGAGATAAAGCGAAAAATAATAACACTGGTAAATAGATGCTACTTTGGACTATGTAAGCAGTTTAGAAACAAGGCCACCTCTCGACAGACGAAGATTACACTATACAAGACACTGATACTACCCGTGTTGTTATATGGTTCTGAAGCATGGGTACTTTTGAAAGCATATGAGGCTGTGATTGGAGTATTTGAGAGAAAGATTCTTCATAATATATATGGACCAGTCTGCGTTAATGGAGAATATAGGCGACTTATAAACCACGAGCTGTATGAGTTGTATGACGACGATAGCATAGTTACACGCATCAAAATACAACGGCTGCGTTTGCTAGGTCATATTGTCAGAATGGATGAAGCTCCGGCAAAGAAGTCAAGCAGGGTGGTATACGCAAACCTGGAAGATCAAATCCCGGTGGAAAAATCAAATGGTTGGAGACACCTCGAAACTTGGTGTCAGAGATTTTAGAATGAGCGTAGAAGATCGAGGCGCTTGGAACGCTATTCAACGTTCGGCTAGTGGACAAATATTCTGTCATAGCCAATTAAAGTAAGTAAAGTATATAACCCCCGAATGAGCTTGACTTCTTGAACCTCAGATCTCAGTCCCCTGGCTTTAATGAAGGACAGGCTCACTCTGGTCTATAGAACTAAACTGAACTATCAGATTTATACCTAATTTTTACGTTTATGAGCCGTTTATCTAGGGTGGCCGCCATCAACTCCCTGAACTTAGTATTTCGACAAGGTTCTTTTATGCTGTGGATTTTTCAACGAATAGCCGAAATAGTTACGAATCGCTGAATAAGAACTTTCCAATCCAAAGAGGAACCTTGATAATCCTACCCGTCACAGTGAATTTTGGAAAAATCGCTGGTATCTGCAGAAGGATTGGAATCTGCAGAACTACAAACATAGATATAGCCCTCAAAACGATTCCTTACTATGTACTTGAAATGTATGAGACCTTTTTTGAACTTTACAGATAATCTCTACATCTCTATAATGTCTGAGATAATTTACCATGTCCTACTCGTACTATTGTACAAACACAAGGTATGTTAAAAACTTAAAACATTGCAACTATTTACATAATTTTTTTTTTACTTACGTGATAAAAATCCCAATACAGAAAATACCACAAATCCAGCGAAAATGCTCGTCGAACAATTGATTATTGGTACTAAAATGGAATCACTTTTGGCATTATTGCGAAAATTATTAAAACTTGCCATGTTGACAATGCCTCCCCAGCCAGGACCAAGGGAGAAAAAAATTTGTATAGCAGCATCGGCCCACACTTTGAGATCTGCTAAACGTGACCACTCTGGTTTAATATAAAACAGTATACCCTTCATAGCACCGGGTAAAGTAACACCCCGTATGAATAAAATGAACAGAATAACAAATGGAAATGTTGCAGTAAAGTATACAACCTTGCCAACCTGAAACATGAATAAAAAGTTAAAGTTTATACAACCACGAAAAAGGTTTATGAGGTTTAAAGCGTTTTATGGCAGAAAGTTACCGTCTTAATACCCTTAATAATGGAAATATAGACCAATATCCAAGATAAAACAAGAGCTGCAAACAATGACCACTGTACGGTACCGATTTCATGTATTCCGCCAGATATTTTAAGGATTTCTAAACTTAAAAAATAAGAAAACAAAAGGAAAATGTTATTTGAAAGTTTGGTATTTATACCGCAAACCACATATTATACCTCAACCTGTACGTTTGTCAAAATTTTGTGTTTCTTTATATCATGAAAATATACCAATCGATATAACCTTTCAGTCTGTCTTGCTACAGTCAGGTTCAATTCAAGGAAATGGCTTATATGGCATCAAAAATCAAAAGGATCTCTCTGTTCAGTATTCGCTACAGATGTTGGAGAAGGTAAAATAATGTACCATTCTATATTTCATCGAAATCGGATGAAAAATTAACTTTTGGTGAAGTCAAAAAGCCAATATGCAATGTAGTCCATATGATTTCGCCATTTGATCTTAGTAGAAATCAGAAGGACTTAGAAGAACTATTTTTTCCGTTTCGTTACCACGCCACTCACACTCGACCCTGCCGACCGAGGGGATGCGTACACCCCATAGTCCGAACTATGAAGGATTAGGGTAGTACTGGCTACAGAAATTTCACAGCCAGTTAAACACTATAGTTAGATCAACCTACACATTCTGTCTAAATCAGCATTCTGTCGAACAACAATGAAAGAACAATGAAATATACAGTTTTGATAGCCCAAAAAATTTCTCAAAAGGCCAAAGTGACCAATTATATAAGACCTGTCCGGACTACTGTGGACCTTAAAATTATGCACACGATCTCGATAACACCTCAGCTCAAATTTCAACCACTTCAAATTTCAAAAAGTTATTTCTATACGTTCTCAAATGGTATATTTTTAACGGTTTTTTTCGATTCTATCCCACTGTGCGGTGGTTAAAAGTTAGCGTAACCGGCGAGAACATCAGAAACCTTTCATCACATCTAATGATGCAAATAAATACAGTTATACTGACAATACTTCCGGAATGAGTATGGCCAAATTGCTCTCAATGATATTTAGTGATAGTCTCTATCTCTCCTCTATGGGTGAGATGGGTGATATACAAATCCTCTTCGTCCAAGAGGTGGAAAATTACAGCCACTTAACGGCGAACTTGAAAAGGGTTCGATGAGGAGAGTCGGCACAAAACCACTTAGTGGAGTCTTGTGACAGTTTCTTCGTGCGGTGAGGCACACATGCAGTAACTTCCGTAGATGAGTGTTTCATCAAAATGGCTGGCAAACATCTTACGATGATTGTTAATCTTATGCAGACTAAAACAAGTAAAAGCGTGCTAAGTTCGGCCGGGCCGAATCTTATATACCCTCCACCATGGATCGCATTTGTCGAGTTCTTTTCCCGGCATCTCTTCTTAGGCAAAAAAGGATATAAGAAAAGATTTGCTCTGCTACTAGAGTGATATCAAGAAATGGTCCGGTTTGGACCACAATTAAATTATATGTTGGAGACCTGTGTAAAATGTTAGCCATTTCGAATACGAATTGCGCCCCTTGGGGGCTCAAGAAGTAAAATAGAGAGATCGATTTATATGGGAGCTGTATCGGGCTATAGACTGATTCAGACCATAATAAACACGTATGTTGATGGTCATGAGAGAATCAGTCGTACAAACATTCAGGCAAATCCGATAATAATTGCGACCTCTAGAGGCTCAAGATGTCAAGATCCCAGATCCCGGTTTATATGGCAGCTATATCAGGTTATGAACCGATTAGAACCACACTTGGCACAGTTGTTGGATATCATATACTTCGTACAAAATTTCATTCAAATCGGATGTATATTGCGCCCTCTAGTGGTTCAAGAAGTCAAGATTCAAGATCGGTTTATATGGCAGCTATATCAGGTTATGAACCGAATTGAACCTTATATGACACAGTTGTTGAAAGTAGGAATAAAATACGTCATGCAAAATTCCAGCCAAATCGGATAGAAATTGCGCACTCTAGAGGCTCAAGAAGTCAAGTCCCCAGATATGTTTATATGACAGCTATATCAGGTTATGAACCGATTTGAACCATAATTGGCACAGTTGTTGGATATCATAACAAAATACGTCATGCAAAATTTCAGACGAATATTTCGAGTAGTTCCAAACAGAATGACGAAATAAGTATACCCCCCATCCTATGGTGGAGAGTATAAAAAGGCAAAACTTTACTCGAAGGCGCAAGAATGGTGTTATACCGATTTTTGGCGGGGTGAACTTTCCTTAGAAGTGAAAAATCTTGATGTCATTATGGACTTCAGTAGAGACGCTAGACCGTGGCGCAGAGGTTGGCTTGTCTAATGCAGGATGGTCTTTCCTTACAGGCAAAAAATCTTGATTTTATTATGGTCTAGCATCTCAATGGAGTCAACCGTAGCGTAGAGGTAAGCATGTGTGCCTATGACGCTGAAAGCCTGGCTTCGAGTCCTGGCGAGAATATCAGAAAAAATTTTCAAAAATAGTTATCCTCTTATAATACCGGCGACTTTTGTTAAAACTTCTGCCCAAAGAGGTGATGCACTGCGGAACGCCATTCGGATTCGGCTGTAAAAAGGAGGTCTCTTCTCATTGAACCTAAACTTGAAACCCACAGCACTCATTGATATGTGAGAAGTTTGCCCCTGTTCTCAATGCAATTTTCGTGGGCAAACTTTGAAATCTGCATTTGCGTCTCAACTAAAGCTACTACTGAACTTGAGCCAACCAAGTACCATTCATGAAATATACGCCGCTATTGAGCATCTGCTTTTAATACATGGGTCAAGGGTCGGGTGGCAGGACACGTATAAAAGTCTTCAGGTTAGAACTTTAGATAAAGTTCTTAATATAACACACACCTGCGACTATTGAGATGTTGCAGCCTAAAGGCTCCAATGTTGATACAGGGCCAAATTATTGCTCTGTGGAGCCGTTCTTCAAATGTATGGTATTGTTAGGGAACTTCTTGCATTGATTGGTTGAGATCATAAAGTATTGGTATCTCATGCGACAGGAGGCCAATGAACGATCTAAGCGGTTAGTCTAGCGTTATCAGCGCTCTTAGAGTGACAAGGTATACATATGGTAGTGGCAGATTGTTTAAAAAAACTACGGGCTATAGTTAGCAGTATCAAACTGTTCTGGACACCAAGGTACTGAGAAAGCTGACAAATCTACAGGGAAAAAACCAGTGATATATGCCACATAAGCTCATAAATTCCCATATATCCACATGTATAAGATTTTCAACAAGCTGGATGATATCTACAGGGAAATTGAGTGCAGAACATGGTAGGATTGATCGGACTGCTCTGGATCTATGGCTCATTGTGGCTCCTTAATCTTCCAAACGCTTACTAAATTAAAGCTTCTAGGAACCGAACAAGGATGATCGAGAGACCCGTTTACATTGGAGCTATATCAGGTTATCGACTCGTTGAATTGTACTTGGCATAATGATTGGAAGTCATAAAAGAACACCAAGTGCAAAATTTCAGTCAAATCGGACAAAAATTGAGGCTTGTAAGGGATCAAGAAGTCAAATCGGGAGATCGATTTATATGGGAGCTATATCAGGTTATATGGGAGCTATATCAGGTTATAAACAGAACACCGCACACAAAATTTCAGCCGAATCATATGGCAGCTACATCAGGTTATATACCGATTTGGATCATTGGTTGGAAGTTGTAGCGGAACACTATATGTCAGCCAAATCGGACCAAAATTGCTACTTGTAATGGCTCATGAAATCAAATCGAGAGATGGGAGCTATATTGGGTTATGGACCGATTCAGACCGTACTTGGCACAGTTGATGGAAGTAAAAACAGAACACCGCACGCAAAGTTTCAGCCAAATCGGATGAAGATTGCGGTTTGTAAGGACTCAAGAAGTCAAATCCGGAGATCGGATCATATGGAAGCTACATCTGGTTATAGACCGATTTGGACCGTATCAGAAACAGTTATTGGAAGTTGTAGCAGAACACTACATGCAAAATTTCAGTCAAATCGGTCAAAATTTAAGGCTTGTAAGGGATCAAGAAGTCAAATCGGGAGATCGGTTTATATGGGAGCTATTTCAGGTTATAGACCGATTTGGATCGTACTTGTCACAATTGTTGAAAGTAAAAACAGAACACCGCACACAAAATTTCAGCCGAATCATATGGCAGCTACATCAGGTTATATACCGATTTGGATCATTGGTTGGAAGTTGTAGCGGAACACTATATGTCAGCCAAATCGGACCAAAATTGCTACTTGTAATGGCTCATGAAATCAAGTCGGGAGATGGGTTTATATGGGAGCTATATTGGGTTATGGACCGATTCGGACCGTACTTGGCACAGTTGATGGAAGTAAAAACAGAACACCGCACGCAAAGTTTCAGCCAAATCGGATGAAGATTGAGGTTTGTAAGGACTCAAGAAGTCAAATCGGTAGATAGGTTCATATGGAAACTACATCAGGTTATAGACTGATGTGGACCGTACCAGAAACAATTGTTGGAAGTCGTAGCAGAACACTACATGCAAACTTTCAGCCTAATCGGACAAAAATTGTGGAGATCGGATTATATGGGAGCTATATCAGGTTGCAGACCGATTTGGACCGTACATAGCACAGTTGTTTGGAGTCATAACGGTACACAACATGCAAAATTTCAGCAAATCGGACAAACATTACGGCACCCTGGGGCTCAAGAAGTCAAATCGGGAGATCGATTTATATGGGAGCTGTATCTAAATCTGAACCGATATGGCCCATTTGCAATCCCCAACGACCTTTATCAATACTAAATAACTGTTCAAAGTTTCAAGCGGCTAACTCTACGCGTTAGACCGCTATCGTGATTTCGACAGACGACAGAACGTCGAGACTATCAAGAATATATAGACTTTATGTGGTCTTAGCCGAATATTTCGTGGTGTTACAAACGGAATGATTAGATAAGTATGCACCCATCCTATGATGGTGGGTATAAAAAAAAAACCTAATCACCCGTCTTTTATACCCTCCGCCATAGAATGGGAGACACTAATTTCGACATTCCGTTTGTAAAACATTGAAATATTGATCTGAGACCCAACAAAGTATGTGTATTCATGATCGTTTTGACATTCTGAGTCGATTTAGTAAAGTCCATCCGTCTATCTGTCTGACGAAAACACGCTAACTTTCGAAGGAATAATGCAAGGCAGTTGAAATTTTGCGCAAATACTTCCTGCTAGTGTAGGTCAGTCGGGAGTGTAAATGAGCAATATCGGTCCATTTGTTGATATAGCTGTCATATAAACCGATCTCGGATCTTGACTTCTTGAGCATAAAGAGGACTCAATTCTTATCCGATTTGTCTGAATTTTTGCGTGAGGTGTTTTGTTATAATTTCCAACAACTGTGTTTAGCATGGTCCAAGTTGGTTAAGAACCTGACATAGCAGCCATTTAAACCAATCCTCCGATTTGATACTTGAGCTACTAGAGACCGCAATTCTTATCCGATTTGACTGAAATTTGATATATATTGTTTTCATATAATTTCCAACAGCTGCGCCGAGAATGGTCTTAATCAGCCTATAACCTGATATAGCTGCCATATAGACCGATCTCCCGATTAGACTTCATATCGGGAGGGCGCAATTAATATCCAATTTGGCTGAAATTTTGCACATGTTGTTTTGGTATGACTTTCAGCAGATGTGCCTAGTATGGTTTAAATCGGTCCATAACCTGATATAGCTGCCATTTAAACCGATCTCCGAATTTGACGTTTTGAGTCTCTAGAGGGCGCAATTATAACTCAGTTTGCATGAAATTTTGGAGGAGATAATTTTTTATTGCTTACAATAGCCATATCGGCCAATAACTTGATATGACTCATATATATTTCAAAGAGTCATTCAAAGAACTTGACAAATGCAATTCATGGTGAAGGGTATATAAGATTCGTCCTGGCCGAACTTAGAATGCTTTTATTTGATATTTACTGCATTTATATAAAGGGTGATTTTTTTGAGGTTAGGATTTTCATGCAATAGTATTTGACAGATCACGTGGGATTTCAGACATGGTGTCAAAGAGAAAGATGCTCAGTATGCTTTGACATTTCATCATGAATAGACTTACTAACGAGCAACGCTTGCAAATCATTGAATTTTATTACCAAAATCAGTGTTCGGTTCGAAATGTGTTCAAATTTTGACAAATTTTGTTCAGCGATGAGGCTCATTTCTGGTTGAATGGCTACGTAAATAAGCAAAATTGCCGCATTTGGAGTGAAGAGCAACCAGAAGCCGTTCAAGAACTGCCCATGCATCCCGAAAAATGCACTGTTTGGTGTGGTTTGTACGCTGGTGGAATCATTGGACCGTATTTTTTCAAAGATGCTGTTGGACGCAACGTTACGGTGAATGAACACATTTCGAACCGAACACTGATTTTGGTAATAAAATTCAATGATTTGCAAGCGTTGCTCGTTAGTAAGTCTATTCATGATGAAATGTCAAAGCATACTGAGCATCTTTCTCTTTGACACCATGTCTGAAATCCCACGTGATCTGTCAAATACTAATGCATGAAAATCCTAACCTCAAAAAAATCACCCTTTACATACACCAACCTCTCATCCGCACCGTAACAGGTTGCATGTGACGATTTCTGCAAGAGCTGTGAGGATGTCGGAGAAAAGGAATCGTAAGAGCATCAGATGCATGTGTGACTCGCATTGACAAGCAAGCAAAAAAAGTTCCAAGTTTGATTCTTATTTCTTCGAAGACGCACATTGCATTTCGAATAATTTGATCTAGCCCCCTGAGGTTTGGGGCATTGATTTCTATTTGACTTGTTTTAAGTATTCAAACGCAAACTTACTGAAAAAACTCATCTGCTGGCGTTCTAAATTCACCTCTTGTTGTAAAATTATGTTTGGCCATCTGCAAATAAAATCTCAAATCATTACAAATGCATTTCTCATAAGACAGATAATTATTAGAATTATGCTTTAAACTCACATCCGTAACTTCAATACAATGATTTGTATTCCATTCATTCTCACAAGACTCCCATGGCAATTTAGCAGAAAAGATATGTCTCAAAAACATTAAAGGATACGCTATGATGATTGAATAATATATGGTGCAGATTAAATTCACTATCAGAATGGCATATCCAGCACCTGTTTTATGAGAAAAAAATAAATAAAATAAGAAATTTTAAAAAGTCAACATTTATTAACGAATCTACAGTACCTTTGAACAACGGCGACAGACGAAAAATTCCCATGAAGCCTAGACTGGAAAATTGTCCCATTACAATCTCCATGAAGAATAACGGAATACCACAGAGAAATAACATTAAAAGGTATGGAATTAGAAAAGCACCTGAAATGGGAAATACAAAAATAAGTTAATATACTAAGTTGAGTTCAGTCGTAATGGTTGAGCGGAGAGGACATGTTTTCATTTCGCTCCTCGAAGAAAAATATCCGTATCTTGAAATAGGTACTTATTATGAAAAATTTTAAAGCCTTTCAGGAGTAGGTCTCAAAACGAATCCAAAGACATAACAGCTGCGGTGGTGGCATCAGACCATAACTTGTTGTCCGTCCCTCCTTTCAGGAGTAGACTCAAAATGGACTCCAAAGACATAACAGCTGCGGTGGTGGCAACAGACCATAACTTGTTGTCCGCCCCTCCTATAGGAGTGGGTGCCTTAGCACCAGTAGTCGAGAGTAAAGCTTCAATCGCACAACCAGTCGTCAGACTAACTAATGAGGAAGAGACGAATAAGCCAAAGGAATTCTCAGTTCCTTCCCATCCTTTAAGTAAAGGTGGTGTTTCCGATTCAGATTCAGTCAGCGACAATATCAATATCGAGAAATGAGGACGGAAAGATGACGGCTAAAGTGAGCGGGGACTTTGTTAAGCTCACAAGAAAACCTAGAAGGCAATCTGGCGCACGACGATGGAGACAGAGGGGTATGCATCGGCAGTGCAATCGGGTAGAAGAGCAGGATTCTGGAAGGAATAGAACTGACATTCCAGGCACTTTTAATGAAGCTGGAAAGAGCTCAGATCTTCCGAAGAGCATAAGAATACTAAAATGATGAAAAAGAAAAAGAGCTCCCTGCTTTCAAGAACACTGGGAAAACTAAGCCAGTCATCGTGCAATGGAGAATCCAGATAGTGTCCTGCGGAGGGAGGCAAATTCGGAACAGGAACGAAGGAAGCGCGCACGGCCCATGGAGGACTGTGACTCCACAGCCATCACGGAAGTGGAAGATGGTCGCTGAGCCGCCCCCATACACCAAAGTAGCAAGTAAGCACAACACAGATGAGCTGACTTATGCAGTCATCAATACCGGCAGTGCATCCGATAGGATTCCAACAAATCTACGGTCCCAAGTCGAGGATCTGGCTAACGAGCTGATTTTCGAACATGTGTGGAACTCTGAAGAGGGTCCACCCATACAATTGATGAACTACTAATATGGAGGCCACATCTTTAAGTTTCGATTTACGTCAGCAGAATGTATTGATACCGTCAAAAAACTCGTCAGAAGTATCCACACTCCCTGGGAGGGCGCAAAGCTTGACCTGATGAGAAAGAAGGATATCCCCCAGCTCACAAAGGCAACGGTCTTCATCAAGGGATGGGACAGTAAATTTGCGACTTAACGCATGTCGGAACCGCCCTCTAGCGCCAGAGTAGCAAGTAAGCACAGCAGAGATGAGCTGACTTATGTAGTCATCAATACCGGCAGTGCATCTGGTAGGATTCCAACAGATCATCGGTCCCAAGTCGAGGATCTGGCTAACGAGCTGATTTTCGAATATGTGTGGAACTCTGAAGAGGGTCCACCCATACAAATAAGGAGCTAGTATACACACTCCCTGGTAGGGCTCAAAGCTCGACCTGGTGAGAAAAATGGACATCAACCAGCTTACAAAGGTAACGGTCTTCATCAAGGGATGGGGCAGTAAATTTGCGACGGTAAACATTTTGGGTTTCTTGTGCAAAAAAAAACCAAAGTTTGGTCGCGGAGAACTGGGAGGGAACGAAGGAAGCGCTCACGGCCCCTGAGTCTTCAAGGAAGACTATGACCTCCAACAGCACGACACAGCCATCACGAAAGGGGAAGATGGTCGCTGAGGAGCCGCCCTCTAGAGCCAGAGTATCAAGTAAGCACAGCAAAGATGAGCTGACTTTTGGAGTCGTCAATATCGGCAGTGCATCCGAAAGGATTCCACCAGATCATCGGTCCCATGTGGAGGTTGAGGTTAATGAGCAGATTTTCTAACATGTGTGGAACTCTGAAAAGGGTCTACATCTTTTCGCTGCGATTTGCGTCAGCAGAATGTTTTGAACCGTCAAAAAGCTAGTCATAAGTATCCACACTCCCTGGGAGGGCGCAAAGGTTGACCTGGTCAGAAAGAAGCACATCCCCCAGCTCACAAAGTCAACGGTCTTCATCAAGGATGGGGCAGTTAATTTGCGACGCAATGCATGTCGGAATGCATGTTGGCAAGTAAAATCAAGGTTTGATGGGACCAGCTCATACCATCGCGGTATAATCGAGGCGACGATAGGAAACCTGGAAGGAAGGGAGGAGGTTTCCGATCATATACCTGAGACGACACTTGAGGTCGAGTGCGAGGCACTGCTGCCAGCGGCACAGTCTTGGACTAACAAAACCCTAGTACTGCCGTCTGTAATATAATGTTATACGGATGAATCAAAGCTTGTGGACGGAATGAGCCTGGGAGTTTACATTTAGAACCCAGGGACTGAGACTTCCTGACCATAAAACGAACCTGCAGGCGGAGACCCGGGAGATCACGGAATACGTGAGGACATCGAGTGTGAGCATATTTACGGCCAGTAAAATGGCCAAAAGGGCAATAACAACCAGGACGGTAAGGTCACGAACAATCTTGCAGTGCAAGAAGGAGATTAAAGCCTTCTCTGAGGATGGAACTATCCACATCTTTTGGGTGTCGGTCCATAACGGAGTAATGGTGAATGAAAAGGCAGACAATTTGGCAGTGAAGGCCAGAGAACTGCCGTCGATAAACTTGATTAATCTCAAGCCTTTCGGGTCGACGCAGTCCGATTTAAGGGCGTGGGCGCCAAACGCCATGTAACATTGTGAAAAAGCGAAACAGTCGGTAGGACGGCGAAAATTCTATATGGTGATCAGGATCGTGAGATGACAAGGCTATTACTGAAAGGAAGTAAGAAGGAGGTCAGTATAGCTTTTGGTGTCATAACGGGACGCATAGTGGGACGAGCTCACTTATGCAAAATCGGTGCGGCAAGTGATAACATGTGTAGGGCATGTGGGGAAGAAGATGAGTCGTTGGAGCATTTCCTATGTCATTGCCCGGCTTTCGCGGCTTATAGACACCGGTGGGGACACAATAACAGACATAAGCCAACTTAGAGGAGTCGTATGAAAGCATCTTCCTCGAAAGGGGTATTTTGGCGATTTATGTAAAAAAGTTAAGGCAGAAATTACTTTTGGCATATTAAGGACCCTTTTATCTGCAAAATTAAAAAAGAATTATAAAGACATATTTATTACTAGTTTTTTCGATGTTCTCCCACTGTGCGAAGGGACCCACGGAGACACTGGAATCCTGATCGATGGCTTATCATTACATCGTTGAGGATCTTAAGACTATTTAAGTCACAAGGACCCGGTGGAATATTTCCCGGGTTACAACATAAGGAGGCCGACTATCTAGCGCCACTTTTTTATAGCGTGTCTAGGACTTCCATATACTCCGAAAGCATGGC
This sequence comes from Stomoxys calcitrans, assembly GCF_963082655.1. NCBI lineage: Eukaryota > Metazoa > Arthropoda > Insecta > Diptera > Muscidae > Stomoxys > Stomoxys calcitrans. The sequence continues at coordinate 81,441,115 of NC_081554.1, forward strand.
ATAACAGAAGGCCGGACCCAAGTCCGGCAAGACAAGTTATGCGACATCAAAGGTCTTACTTAGAACAGTGGAACGTATTGTGGATACCATGATAAAGAGTAGGATATACAACGAACTTTTAAAATGCAATCAGCATGCTTAAATCCATGGTGTAGGGTATATAAAATTCGGCCCTACCGAACTTAGTACGCTTTCATTTGTTTTTATACCCTACACCACTACTGTGTTACAGGGTATTATAACTTAGTACATTTGTTTGTAACACCCAGAATAGAGATAAATCCATTGAAAAGTATAATAATCGACTCAGAATCAATTTATAATTCGATTTAGCTATGTCTGTCTGTCTGCCTGTCTGTCCGTCGGTCCATAATATTAATTTGTGTACAAAGTACAGGTCGCTGTTTTCATCCGATCGTTTTAAAATTTGATAAAGACATGTTTTTCGGCCTAGAGACGAAGCCTATTGAAATTGGAAAAAGTCGGTTCAGATTTGGATATAGCTCCCATATATATGATCGTCCGATTTGCAGTAATACTGAAATAAAATGGCAATTTGTTAACCGATTCTCTCGAAATTTAGCAGGAAGGATATTGTTATGGATCCCGACATTACAAGTGAATTTCAAGAAATCGATTCAGATTTGGATATAGCTCCCATTGCAGTTAAAAATGCAATAAAATGGCTATTTGTTAACCGATTCTCTTGAAATTTGTAAGGAAGGATTTTTTTCTTGACTCTCGACATTACTGGCAAATTTCATGAAAATCGGTTCAGATTTATATATAGCTCTCATATATATATATATCGCCCGATTTTCACTCCTAGAGCTACTGCAAGCGCATTTATTGACCAATCTTCCCAAAATTTTTTACAACGTTTTCCTCGACGACTTCCACAATGTCTATAAAGTTTGCTCGTAATCGGTTCAGATTTAGATATAGCTCCATATATATGTTCGTTTAATTTGCAGTAATATTGCAATCAAATGGTCTTTTCTTAATCAATTCTCGCGAAATATGGCAGGAATGATTTTCTCTTGACTCTCGATATTATAGATGGATTTCATAGAAATCGGTTCAGATTTAGATAAAGCTGTCATATATGTATATCGCCCGATTTTCACTTCTAGAGCCACTGCAAGAGCATTTTTTGACCAATCTTGCCAAAATTGTGCACAACGCTTTTCGCGACGAGTACCATATTATCAAATTTTGGGTAATTTGCAATAATGTTGTCATTTGTGAACCGCAGTTATTACAGTTTGAACATATTTGCTCGAAATGTGATACGGATTGTTTAATAACCCATTTGAAAACATCCAGTGGGGTCCATCAAAATTGGTTCAGTATTAGACATAGCTCCCACTTTTTACCTATAGGGTAGGTGTAGGATATTATAAAGTCGGCACCGCCCGACTTTTGCCTTTTCTTACTGGTTTATTAATCTCCTTATCCAATAATCGCCGGATCAATAAAGGTTAAAACGTGCACTGAATCCAAATTGAATTAAAAAACCAGTAAGGTTTTTTAATACAATTATAAATGAGAGTATATGAGCGCTATATCTAAATATGAACCAACTATTAAACGGATCATTTGAAAATTTTTGTTACTACGGCCATATAAGTGCAAATCTGGCGATAAATATGTATGGGAGCTACATCCAAATCTGAACCGATTTTGATGAAATCTCGCATATATGTTAAGATCCGTAACAAAACAATCCGTGCCAAATTGTGCGCAGATCGGGCGAAAATTGTAGCTACTACGGCGTTTTATGTGCAAATAGGGCGATACATATATATGGGAGCTATATCTTAATCTTGACCGATTTTTATCAAACTCAATAGTGTTCGTCCTTGAGCCAAAAAAGTGATATGTGGAAAATTTCGTGATGATTGGACAACAAATACGGCCTGCACTTTGATCAACAGAATGCATAGACTCACAGACGAGCATGGCTAAATCGAATCAGAAAGTGATTCTGAGTAGATTGGTATACTTATCAGTGGATCTAGCTCTTCTCCTTCTTAGCGTTGCAAACAAATGCACAAATCTATAATACCCTGTACCACAGTGGTAGTGTAAGGTATAACCATAAAGTGAAGCTAAATTTGGACAACGCATGCTATATACAATGCTACACTTCCCTCTTTGAATACTACTAAAATTTTGTATTTAAATCCGAATAGATATTCCCCAAACTCATCATTATCATTAGTGCGATCAGTAACATGATCTCTGAAGTACATGACAGAATTAAAGAGTAGTTGCAAGTCGATGGGTATACTTAACCACTTTTTCTTCGTGTTGAAAACAAATGCAAAAATAATAATTCCCTCTATCATTGTGGTGGAGTAGATTATAAATTCATATGTTCTAGTTCAACGGCACTTAGAATTCGTAGGACCTGTTTAAGAAGAATTATTGTACACAGAAACAGAAACTCGATTTTTGAATTTGCGTATGATATTGCGCTCGAAAAAATTAATTCAATAAATTTCTGAAATCGAAAGCTACTTACGATTAAGAAATTATTTAAAAAAAATGACTGAACTCAAGTATAAGTGCGCTATTTTCGGCGGAAATGATATAACTCATTTGTAATGCCCTTTTAATCTTACGCCAGCATTCACTAAATTTGTTAAAGCTTTGAAATAAGTTCATTTGACAGATTTTCTTTATAGAATTGTCCAAAAATTAACAAAATTAAACGTTATTTTGTAGAAATAAATCCATTACGTGTGCAAATAATTATTAAAGCAATAGTTTTCTATTGCACCCGATATCTAAAAAAGATATAGCCTATGTTTGCTTCCAGACCAACGTACACAATCTATGAAAATTTTAAGAAAATCGGTTCAGCCAAGTATCATATAGTCGGTTGGGTTGGCGTGGCCCCCTATACTTCGATCTGATTTAGTATGCCAGATTCAAAATCTACTCCCGAATGCCTTTCATTTGAGGCCCATATTGAAATGGACGTTCAATATGTCTGTTGGGGGGAGATTTGGGGTTGGGGCGGCCCGATGGGTACTTAGACACAAATTTCAATACCATATTCGTATTCTACACTCCAATTCCTTTCATTTGATGCCTTTATTATCCCGATAGGTCCACTTTCGATTTTGGGTTGTGTTTTTGGCATAAGGAGGACGGTCCGTCACCCTTCCGATACCGAAAAATTATATAGCCTATGTTTCCATCCAGACCAACCAACACTATAAGCGAGAAATTTCGTTTTTCAGTCTATACGGAACAAACAAATCGAGTCCCATATATCCGTGATTGACTAATGTGCCCATTTTGGGCGTTTTTGTGGGGGCGGGGTGACTTCCTATACTTCGACATGAATTTGTATGACAGATTCGTTATCTAATCCCGCATACTTTTCATTTGATACCCAGATTGTCCTTATCGGCCCACTTTAGATTTTGGGTGGAGTTTATGGGGTAACGGTGGAGGGTCCGCCCCCTTCCGCTATCAATAAATTAAAAAGATTATTCCTAATATCTAGCCATATTCGTAATCTACTCGCGAATACCTTTCATTTGAGTCCCATATTGTCATGATCGTCAAATAAACCTATTTTAAGGGGTTATGGGGCTGGGGCGGCCCCCCTGGCACTTGGACCCAAGTTTTATTATGAAATGCGTACTCTACTCTTGAATACCTTTCATTTGAATTCCATATTGTCCCGATCGGTTCACTTTTATTTTTGGGTAGTACTTTTGGGGTAAGGGGAAGGGACCGCCCCCCTCCCAATATCAAAAAATTATATAGCCTGTGTTTCCTTCCAAACCAACTTACACAATCTGTGAAAATTTCAAGGTGATCGGTTCAGTCGTTTTTCAGTCTATACAAACAAACAACCGGACGGACAAACAAACAAACAGAAATTGTATTTTTATAAGATTGTATGGTAGTATATCCTTCACCGATCCTATTTATGTAACAAAGAATTCTATCCTTCACCTGTAGCTTGTTGTAGAAGTTGCTAGAGAAGACTATTCATCTTATTGCCCTTTCATTGTTCTGTAATATCTATGTTGCTTTAGATGTTGAACTAACTCTAGTGAAAATTAGGTAGTTAGTATTACCCTAAGTCCCTTGATGTCTAAATTTTTCTTTCCGAAATAGTCACCATATAACCAAACCCTTAAAAAAAACTTCTTAAAGACCTAGAAGCTCCAATTATTACAAAATGCCAAATGCCATGCTTTCCTAAATTCTTAAGACGAAGTCATCTTAAAAGTTCACTCAATGTCGTCTTGACATTTTTTGATTTAATTCGATGTCTTAAAGTCCAAATTACGAAATTAGTATTTCTTCCATACTCAAAAAAAAAAAAATATAATTTGATCATTTCGTTTCTTGGGCTATATTTAAAAATACATTTCCTTCGAGCCGGATTTGAACCAGCGACCTATGGATGTCAATTGATGTTTTAAGATGTGTATAGCAGAAGCGAGGACCAAGTAACAATTGCAACAAGCGACTGCAGAAGTTGGCAAATTGCCTCGAACCAGCACATTCCATTTATAACAACTCAAGATAGGTTTTTACTACAGTCCACCGCTCTACCAACTGAGCTATCGAAGGCAATGCACATTCGCGAGACAAGCTACTGTGTGAGCAATTTACACACAGGTCATCAACACGCCACACACAATATTGCTAAATATAGCCTTATTATGAGGCATGCGCATTTAAGTCAGAGTCACAACCCTGGAAGAGCACAGCGCTTTTCCCCACTGTTAAAGTGTTATACCTACTACAATGTGAGACTATCCATGTGTGGTGAATAATTTAATGAGCTTTTAACTTATGCTTATTCACAAAAGGGAAAGACAAAGCTTACTTTTTTATCATAAGACCCGCGAAATGTGTATGCCCAACACCACAAGCGTTGTATAAGGCATTATAACGTAACAACATGAGTGCAAACTAAAAATTCCTCAAATTATTGTATACTACTTAATGGTAGAGAGAATGGGAGATATAGAGCCTATATTTATAATACCCTACAGAGTATTATAGCTAATTGCATTTGTTTGTAACGCCCAGACGAATGAGAGCTAGACCCATTGATAAGTATGTATACCGATCAAATCAAAATCACTTTCTGATTCGGTTTAGCTATGTCCGTCTGTCTATGTTAATTTGTACAGGGGCCTAATTCTCGAATCCGTTATCGTAAGTTTTTTTTTTTTTTGTTCGAAGATTAATTCCGAACGTAAGCCGCAGGGCTCTGTTCTTTCTCCTTCTCTTTTTTTCTTATTTTCATCAACGATCTGTTGGGTCAGACATCGAACCGAACAACTCATTTGCGCATGACAGTCATCTCTGTCATTCGTACTCATTCGACCATAGGCCGAGTCTTCGAGAGATTGAGGACAAAGAGGCAGGTTATGGATGATACACTCTGCCAGAATTTGCTGGCCATTTCTGTGTGGGGTCGAATCATTACAGCAGATTTTAATGGACGGAAGATTCAGTGCTGCTTGTTGTCACACAAACGATTCGCTGACCGTTTACGAACATCTTTGTCTATTAACGCTATAGATGTTGAGCAATCAGAAGCTCTTGATGTTCTGGCCATGAAAATACAAAGTGATTTCCGTTGGGCTAAACATGTATTTGAAGTGTCGAAAGAAGCATTCATGTGTTTAGGCTTCCTTAAACGGTGTAAGAATTACTTCACTCCGTCTAATCTTCTTAACATCTACACCACTTTCATATGGCCGAAAATGGAGTACAACTCACATGTATGGGCTGGAGCTTCAAACTCATCCCTGGAGCTACTGGACCGTGTACAGAGGCGAGCGATGGCGTTGATTGGGAACAGTATGGTATCCAACTCTATTGCCTCCCTTGAACATAGTCGCAATCTGCGTTGTTTCTATCGATACTTTCATGGTGTGGTCGTCTGATATTCGTCTTCTTATACCTGATGTAAGGATGTTTGTCGGGGATACTTGACATTGCTGGAACTCACACCCGTTTGTAATTGATTGGCCAGTGGACCGCAAAATGCTTTATAGAGAGAATTCTTATTTCGCCCGAACCGTTCGTATATGTAATCGATATTCGGCTAATATTTTTCCTATCCACTTTGACATCCAGAGATTTAAAACAAATGTCAATAAACACTACATCCTTTCCACACACTTTTCAACAAAATGTCACTGTTTGTTAACATGGTACTTCTGCGGTTTATCTATATTCGTCAGATGAGAACCCATCTACAACAACTCTTAAAGTGCGATCTCTGAGGAAACTCTATATAAAACGAACACCAAAAGCGACAAGCTTTGAAAGGAGTGCACCATGTCAGACCCTATGAAATGCCTTGGAGATATCCAGAGCCACAACCTTACTCTCACCGAACTGGTGAGCGACTCCAACGTTCAGACAGGAATGCCATCCGGTCAACCGTGGAGCGATTTCTGCGGAACCCATATTGTCGTTCGCTAAGAAGACCATTGGACTCTAAGTATCTCACGAGATGGTAATTTACCATGCTCTCCATAACCTTGGAAAGGTTATAGCTTTCTATCTAAGCTAAAGCTACCCACGTCACAACCAAAAAGTAAAGCTTCCAACCGAAATTGCGGAAGAAATAATTGAGATAAAGCCGCACGAAGGGTAGAATGAGAAAAATATGGTGAAATAATACCATGATTGGAGTTTCCAAGATGTGTAAGAACATTAACTTCGTACTTTTCAGGATGCGAATATTGGTCCTCTGGACTCCGAAGTCGTGTGGCCAGAGGGGGAAAGCCAAGAGGAGTTATGGACATTAAAATCCCCAGTGACAACGATTTTACTGTCCGGAAAATCCTCCAAAATTCTCGTTATAGAATCGGAAAGAGCTTCGAAGCCGTAAACAAAAACTTCCCTTTACGTGTTTGGGCTTCTTTATAAAAATCCGAAATGAAGCATGTGATCCAATCCTGAATTTTAGCCATAGGGAGCCAAATTCTGGATGCTGCGAGTCCAGGTGTTGCCGTCTTTGGAACAATACATCTTTACGGACATGTACCACAAGACCTCTGTGAGAAATAACAAGTAGGAGCGTGCTAAGTTCGGCCGGTCCGAATCTTATATACCCTCCACCGTGGATCGCATTTGTCGAGTTCTTTGCGCGGTATCTCTTTTTAGGCAAACAAAAAAAAATAATGAATAAGAACTGGACCTATCTATATCAAGTTATAGTTCGATTCGGAACATAAATTAATTGAACGGATAAGAATTGCGCTTTGTAGGGGCTCAAAAAGCAAAATCGGAGATTCAGACCATACTGGACACGTATATTGAAGGTCATGGGAGAAGCCATTGTAAAAAATTTCTGCCAAATTTGATGAGAATTGCCCCCTCTAGAGGCTCAAAAAGTCAAGGTCCCCGATCGGTTTATATGGCAGCTATACCATATTGAACACGTATGTTGAAGGTCATGGGAGAAGCCATTGTACAAAATTTCTGCCAAATCGGATGAGAATTGCGCCCTCTAGAGGCTCAAAAGTCAAGATCCCAGATCGGTTATATGGTAGCTATACCAGGTTACCATACTTAGCACAGCTGTTGGAAGTCATAACAAAACACCTCGTGCAAAATTACAGCCAAATTGGATAAGCATTGTGCCCTCTAGAGGCTCAAATAGTCAAGATCCAAGACCGGTTTATATGGCATACCAGGTTAGGAACCGATTTGAACCATACTAAGCACAGTTGTTGGAAGTGACACCAAAACACTACATGCACCTAGCTTTATTCCTTCGAAAGTTAGCGTGCTTTCGACAGACAGACGGACGGACGGACATGGCTAGATCGAATTAAAATGTCTTGACGATCAAGAATATATACTTTATGGGGTCTTATACGCATATTTCGAAGTGTTACAAACAAAATGAGGAAGTTAGTATACCCCCATCCTATGGTGGAGGGTATAAAAAGGGCGAGAGTGTGATATCCAAGAACGTGAAAATGCATTGGATCTGCATCCTCTCGCACCTGTGTCTCACATAGAGCTAGTACATCAAGGCGATGGTAATTAAGGCGCGAATGTACTGCAAAGAAATTAGATCTCAAGTCTCTTATGTTGGCGAAATGTATTTTGTACCCATTCAACGTACTCTCTACCAGAAAACAAAAACAAATTGCCGTGTGGAATGAGGTGAACAGACTCGAATCCCTTGTCTGGTTCAATGGGTCACTTGTCCAATAACAATAAAATCAACGATACAACCCTGTGGTGATGGTGGCCTAAATTCCCACTAGGCTGTCAAATTTCTGGACACTTCCTAATGAACATTTTAGTTTTTATTTGCATTATCATGTGTAGCAGCCACAAGACCAAATTATAAATTTAAACAACGGAAATGTAAAAACAACCAAACCAAGGTTTTGACGTTTTAGTGAGATTTGGATACAACTCTGAAATTGGACAATTCCATCAGCTGGGCAAGTGACCTACTAGCACAATCACATTGAAATTTTTATGATCTGGATTTAACAAAATCCAAAAACACATTCTGTCCGTTTACACTGCGTTTTTAGGGATTGAAGTGATTTAAGAGACATACATGTATACATTAATATGCATATCACACACAATTCTTGAAAACAGTTGCATATTTTGGTACTTTTATCGATTATTCAGTCATAAAATCGGGTTTATCTTAATTTTTAAAAATAAATGCTGCAAAAATGGGATTTATTTTTGTATGGTAAAACCAGCAAAAAAAACACAGGATTTAGCACTTAAATCTCGAAAAGGCCATAAATCCGAATTTTGTGGCCAGTTTAAACGTACTTTAACGTTGTTGTGAACCCTGTCCACTGCCCAGTGTTAAGCAATGTGAGTAAGCGACAAAAGAACCAGAGAGGAAACATCAACACACGAAAGGGGGTGAGGAGTAGGAAGCAAATACACAACTGAGAGAGGACAAATAAAAGGCCTTTGTGTGGTGAAACGGTGTGAGGGAGATATGTTGATCTCTTTTGAAAAATTCCCAAGAAAAACAATGTGTGCGTCTGCATGTTGCTATTGGTGTTGTATATTTTTCGGTAGTCTATTTGTGTTTTTGTTGTTTGTTAGGCGTTTCGATATTCGCGCGTGGATTTGGTTATTATACCCACCACCGTAGGATAGGGTGTATATTCATTTAGTCATTTCGTTTTCAACACATCGAAATATCAATTTTCGACCCTACACAGTATATATTGGGTTGCCCAAAAAGTAATTGCCGATTTTTCATATAGTCGGCGTTGACAAATTTTTTCACAGCTTGACTTGAGTGACTCTGTAATTGCATTCTTTCTTCTGTCAGTTATCAGCTGTTATTTTTAGCTTGCTTTAGAAAAAAAGTATAAAAAAGTATATTTGATTAAAGTTCATTCTAAGTTTTATTAAAAATGCATTTACTTTCTTTTAAAAAATCCGCAATTACTTTTTGGGCAACCCAATATATTTCGGATCGTCGTAAAAGACTATTTAACGATGTCCGTATGTCTGTCCGTCCGTCTGTTGTAATCACTCTAGAGCCTTCAAAAGTTCAGATATTGAGCTGAAATTTGGCACAGATACGTCTTTTTAATGCACGCTGGTTAAGTTCTTAAACGGGCCAATTCGGACCATATTTGGATATAACTGCTATATAGACCGATTTTCCAATGAAGGGTCTAATGCCCATAAAAACTTTATTTTTCATCCGATTTTGCTGAAATTTGAAATCGTGAGTAATTTAAGGCTTCCCGATAACTGACCAAAATATGGTTCAGATCGGACTATATTAAGATATAGCTACCATATAGACCGATATACCATTACCCGATTTTGCTGAAATTTGCAACGGTGGGTTATTTTAAGCCTCCCGACATCTGACCTAAATATGGATTAGAGAGGACCATATTTAGATATAGCTGCCATATAGACCGATCTCTCGATAAAGGGTCTGCAGCTCATAAAGCTTTATTTATTACCCGATTTCGCTGAAATTTTACACAGTGGGTTATTTTAAGCCTCCCGACATCTCACGTAAATATGGTTCAGATCGGACTATATTTAGATATAGCTGTCATATAAACCGATCTCCCCATAAAGGGTCTGAAGGCCATAAAAGCTTTAATTATTACCCGATTTCGATGAAATTTAAAACAATGGTTTATTTTAAGTCTCCCTACATCGCCGAAATTTGGGACAGTGAGTTGTGTTAGGCCCTTCAACCTTCTTTTGTAATTTGGCCCAGATCGGTCTAGATTTGGAAATAGCTGCCATATAGACCGATCTCTCTATTTAGTGTTTAGGGTCAATAAAAGGCGCATTTATTGTCCGATTTCGCCGAAATTTGGGACAGGGAGTTGCATTAGGCTCTTCAACAACTTTGCAATTTGGGTCAGATCAGTACAGATTTGGATATAGCTGCCATATAGACCGATCTCTCGATTTAAGGTTTTTAACACATAAAAGGCGCATTTATTGTCCGATTTCGCTGAAAATTGGAAGAGTGAGGTGTGTTAGGCCCTTCGACAGCCCTCTTCGATTTGGCCCAGATCGGTTCAGATTTCGATATAGCTGACATATAGACCGATCTCTCGATTTTAATTCTTGACCCAATAAATGCCGCACTTATAATCCGATTTCGCTGAAATTTGACACAGCGACTTATATTAGGCTTTTCAACATCCGTATCGTATATGGTTCAGATCGGTCTATATTTGGATATGTCTACCAAAAAGACCAATATTTTGTTGTACAAAATTGAACAAAGACTTGTTCTTATTAGACCTCTCAATATCCGTGTCGAATTTCGTGCAACCTGACCATATTTCGATGCGAGCTCTTTTAAGAAAGTTCATCGCGTGCTTCTTCCATTTAACGACGAAGCTCATTTTTGACTCAATGGGTACCTAAATAAGCAGAATTGTCTATTTGGGAGTGAAGGTACGCCAAAAACATTGCAAGAGCTACCAATGCATCCAGAAAAATCACAGTTTGGTGCGGTTTATGGGCTGATTGCATCATTGGACCGTACTTCTTCAAATATGATGGGAATCGTAACGTAACTGTAAATGGTGAGCGCTACCGTGAGATGATATCCAACTTTTTTTGCCCAAAATGCAAAAACTTGTCTTGCAAGACATTTGTTTTCAACGAGACGGTGCCACATGCCACACAGCACACACGTTTTTTTCACGTTCGGGACAGGTCAATTGGCTGCCTAGATTGCCTTTAGACTTTTTTTTATGGGGCTATGTTAAAGCTCATGTCTACACTCAGAAAAATTATTATTGTAACTATGGTTAAATTACATAATGTTTTTAAGTTCATGATATTTGTCCACGATTAGTTAAAAATTCTTATAGAGTTAGAAAATTAACTATGAACAAATAAAACTAACTACCTATGAGTATAGAGAAAATAGCTTACAACTCCTTAAACGATTATTAAACGTGGATGAAAGCATATCAACGTTGATGACACATTTTCTGAATTTTATTACCGAATAAACTAATTAAAGAAATTTTAATTTTTAGTTAATTATTGCTAAAATATTCATTATCATTTCCATTTCTTGAATTCATAAATACATGCTTGAAATTAAGAACAATTTAATAATAAACTCCCTTCCACTTGTTTGACATTGTGTCTATAAATAGAATAAGTGAAACCTAAACAAAGGGGCATGACCATCTTTGATGAAAAAAAAAAATAAGTAAATGTTTTGATTTTGTGTTGCAAATATTGAAATGAGGAAATAGTGTCACATTCAAACAATACTAATGGGGATGAATGCGTAGAGCGTCTGCTTTGTAAACGGAAGGTTTCTTGTTTCAATTCTCTGCTATGGGAAAAGATAAAGTTTTGTCTTGGAGGCAAGCGGAACTTAATCAGTTGTGAAATAAAGATGTGTCCGCAAATCTCCAATTGAATGTTCCGAAGAGTTCGGAAATAAAGATTTTTTTTTGTTTTAATTTCAATGCTGATTAGTTCATATATTACTTGTAAGAAATTTAAAGTGAACTAATACTATGTACAAACAATTCCGTAGCTGTTAAGAAATTATTGAACTAACAACGAGCATATAATTCCATAGTGCCATAGGAAGTTCAATATTTCCCAAATTTAGTTCATTTTAACTAGTGTTGAGGGTCAAGTTTTTTTGAGCGTATACAGACAAGCCCGCTTCAATTGACGCATTAAAAAACAACGTTGAAGCATTTATTCGTGAGATACCAGATTAAATGTTGGATGTTGGTTGAATGTTGGTTAAAAAATCAGTCTTAAAAAGCGTCCATAGTTCGGGCGGACCGAATCTTATATACCCTCCACCATAGATAGCATTTGTCAAGTTCTTTGAATGAAATTTCTCAATATATACATGAGCTAATAAAGTTATTAACCGATATGGACTTGTCATAGGTATAAGAAGTCATAGAAAAATACCACCTCCAAAATTTCAGGTAAATCTAGTAAAAATTGCGCCGTCTAGTGGCTCAGAGTGTCACACTGGGAGATCGGGTTATATGGCAGCTATATCAGGTTATCAACCAATTTAGACCATACATGGCACAGTTGTTGGAAGTGATGCTAAAACCACGTGCAAAATTTCAGCCAATAGGATGAGGCTATACTAACTTCTCTATTCCGTTTGTAATACCTCGAAATATTGATCTAAGGCCCCATAAAATATATACAATAAATATATATTCTTGAAAGTCTTGACATTTGTCTGTCTGGGGAAAACACACGAACTTTCGAAGGAGTAGAGCTAGGAGCTTGAAATTTTGCACAAATACTTTCTATTAGGGTAGGTCGATTGGGATAGTAAATGAGCCAAATTGGTCCATGTTTAGACATAGCTCCCATATAAACCGATCTCCCCATTTGATTTTTTGAGACTCTAGAGGGCGCAAGTATTATCAGATTTTGCTGAAATTAGGCACAATCACTTTATTTATGACCTCTACAAACAAACGCGCCAAATGTGGTCTAAATCAATCCATAACCTGATATAGCTCCAATATAAACCGATCTCCCGATTTTATTTCTTAAGCCTCTAGAGGGTGTAATTCTTATCCGATTTGGTCGGAATTTGCACAATAGCCTTAAAGATTCAAGCCAAGCCAATAACTTCTGCAATGACCTCCAACTTTCGTGCCAAGTATGGTCCAATCGGCTCAAAAACTAATATTGCTCCCATATATACCGATCTCCCGATTTTCTTCTTGAGCCTCTAGAGGGCGTAGTTCTTATCCGGTTTGGTTGAAATTTTTTACACTTGTCTTTAACAACCATGCCAAGCCCATAACTTCTGCAATGACCTCCAACTTTCTGAATCGGTCTATAACCAAATATGGTCTGAATCTGTCCACAACCTGATATAGCTCCCACATATAGAGATCTCCCGATTTTACTTCTTGAGCCTCTAGAGGGCGTAATTCTTATCCGATTTTGTTGAAATTTGGCACAATAGTCTTTAACATGGCCCGAATCGGTTTATAACCTTATACAGCTCCAAAAACATTTATCCCTTATCCTTTGCTTGCCTGTAAAGAGATACAGGGCAACGAACTTGACAAATGCCATCCATGGTTAAGGGTATATAAGATTCGACCCGGCCGAACTTAGCACGCTTTTACTTGTTTTGCCATACTAAAACTGAAGACTATTAAAAAGATAAAACAAAATTTAAATAGTTTGGTGCATCTATGCTAAATTTACTGTAGTATACGAACACGTAAAACAGGTTAATTTTGTATACCTACCACCATAGGATGGGGGTATGTTAATCTAGTCATTCCGTTTGTAACATCTCGAAATATTAATATTTGGCTGAAATTTTGCATATAGTGTTCTGTTATGACTTCCAACAACTGTGCCAACTACGGTCTACATAGGTCTATAACCTGACATAGCTCCCATATAAATCGATTTCCCGATTTGACTTCTTGCGTCCTCAAGTTGGGTTAGGTTAGGTTAAAAAGAGGGTGCAGATATTAATCCGCCCCATGCCACTATGGACATACTTCTAAGCCAGTAATCGGCTTGTTGTGCGCTCAAAATCCACAAAATCCTTAATTGTTTTCAATACCACTCCTCTAAGTTGGTTCATGTCTGATATTGTGTCTCCACCTAAGTACCTGTTGGACGCGAAAGCCGTGCAATGACAAAAGAAATGCTCCAACGTGTCATCCTCTTCCCCGCATGCCCTACACATGCTATCACTTGCAGCACCGATTTTACATAAGTAAGCTCGTAGTCCTATGTGTCCCGTTATGATAACAATAGCTATACTTACCTCCTTCTTGCTTCCTTTCAGTAATAGCCTCGCCTTCTCACGATCTGGATCCCCCCATAGGATTTTCGCCGTCCTACCGACCATTTCGCTGTTCCACTATGTTCCATGCGCATTCGTCGCCCACTCCCTTAACTTGGACTGCGTCGACCAGAAAGGCTTCGGGTTAACCAAGTTTATTGACGGCAGTCCTCTGGCCTTCACCGCGAAATCGTCTGCCCTTTCATTTCCTCTTACTCCGTTATGGCCCGGCACCCAAACGATGCGGATTTTCCCATCCTCAGAGAAGGCGTTAATCCCCTTCTTGCACTGCAAGACTGTTCGCAACCTTACCGTCCTGGTTGTTATTGTCCTTATGTTAATTTTACTGTCGGTAAAGATGTTCAGACTCGACGTCCCCGCGTTAGCACCACACCACTTTACGCATTCCGTGATCACCCGGATCTCCACCTGCAGGACCGTATTATGGTCAGGCAGTCTAAAACAGATATCAGTCCCTGGATTCTCAATGTAAACCCCCAGGCCCACTCTGTCCTCTAGCTTTGATCCATCCGTGTAACATGATCTTCCAGATGGCAATACTAGGGTTCCGTCAATCCAAGACTCTGCCGATGACAGCAGTGCGTCGTATTCGACTTTAAGGTTCATCTCAGATATCCGATCAGAAACCTCTCCACTTCCTTCCAGGTTTCCTATCGTCGCCTCGATAATACTGCGATGGTATGAGCTGCTTCCACCCTCAATCCATTCTCCCATCGCCTTAAGTCTAATAGCTGCAGTGGCAGCCTCACACTTAATCTTTATAACAATGGGTCGTATATCTAGAATAGTCTCCAGTGGCCTAGTGGGCGTGGTCCTCATCGCTCCGCCTATGTCAAGACGACATGTTCTCTGAACCTGTTGTATGGTCCTTATGTTGCACTTTTTCTCCATAACAGTCCACCAAACTACTGAGGCGTAAGTAAGTATTGGTCCAATCACGCTGCTGTATGGCCAGTGGATTATCCCCATTTCATTTCAAGCCTAAGGCCCATCTACTTTGTGCCCAACATCTGTGAGCCTTTTCAGTACTCTCCTGAATGTGACACTCTCAATTCAGTTTCCAGTCCAAGATCACACCTAAGTATTTGACCTTGTCAGATATCGAAATCGTCTTATTGAGGAAACGTGGTGCGTTAAATTCGCCCACCTTCGTCTTCCTCGTGAACAGGCATATTTCAGTCTTCTCTGGGTTAACAAAATGCCCTCCTGTGGCATGCCCTGTACCACTTTCTCCCTTATATTTATGCCATGCGATACACAATTTATCCACCTGTTCCTTAGCATATGGTTTATCCAGTCTCTAAGGACCGGTCTAAGGATTGGATCAGTGTGTCGCTCCGCACATTGTTAAAAGCCCCCTCGATGTCAATGCATGCCGCCTCGTGCAGGGCAGTCTCAACAGACCTTCCCTTGACATAGGCATGCCGTATGTACTTGAGAAGTTCGCTTGATGTCCTACTCTTTCTCATGGTGTCCACAATACATTCCATGGTTTTGAGTACAAAGGATGTAAGGCTTATGGGTCTGTAGGCCTTTGGTGTCGCATAACTTGCCTTGCCGGGCTTAGGTGTAGGCACGCTGTGAAAATTTTGGCCAGACGAGGCGCCAGATAGTCTGCCTCTGTCTGTAGTAACGCCGGAAATATCCCATCAGGTCCGGGTGACCTAAATGGTTTGAAGCTCCTCAAGGATTCCTTCACCATAAATTCTGTTATTATAAACCTTCGATCAACGAACTTGCGCCCTTACTACCCACAATTTGTGTCCGATTTGACTGAAATTTGGCATGTAGTGTTCTGTTAAGACTTTCAACAATTGTGGCAAGTATTGTCCGATTCAGTCTATAACCTGATATAGCTTCCATGTAAACCGGTCTTTCGATCATCCTTAATCGGTTCCTAGAAGCTTTAATTTTTGCTGGTTAGCAGAATCTATGGTGGTGGTGGTTTCCCAAGATTCGGTGCGGCCGAACTTAGCACGCTTTTACTTGTTATACCTATCACCGAAGGAATGGGAGTATATTCATTTTGTCACTCCGTTTACAACACATCGAAATATCCATTTCCGACCGTCTATCCGTCTGTCTGTGGAAATCGCGCTACAGTCTTTAAAAATAGAGATATTGAGCTGAAACTTTGCACAAATTCTTTTTTGTCCATAGGCGGGTTAATTGCGAAGATGGGCTATATTTAACTATATATTGATATAGCCCCCATATAGACCGATCCGCCGATTTAAGATCTTAGGGCCATAAAATCCACATTTATCATCCGATTATGCTGAAATTTGGATCAGTGAGTTGTTTTAGGCCCGTCGAACCCCTTCTGCAATTTGGCCTAGATCGGTTCAGATTTGAATATAGCTGCCATATAGACCGATCTCTCGGTTTAGGAATTGGGCAATAAAAGGCGCTTTTTTGTCCAATGTCGCCGATAGTTAGTGAGTTGTGATAGGGCCTTCTTCAATTTGGCTAAGATCATTCCAGATTTGAATAAAGCTGCTACGTAGACCGATCTCTCGATTTTAAGTCTTGGCCCCATAAAAGCCGCATTTATTGTCCGATTTTGCCAAAATTTGAGACCGTGAGTTGTGTTAGGCCCTTCAACATCCTTCTTCAATTTGGCCCAGATCGGTCCAGATTTAGTTATAGCTGCCATAAAGACCGATCTCTCGATTTAAGGTTTGGGCCCATAAAAGGCGCATTTATTGTCCGATGTCGTCGAAATTTTCGCTGAAACTTGACACAATGACTTATGTTAGGCTTTTCAACACCCGTGTCCTATATGCTTCAGATCGGTCTATATTTGGATATAGCTACCAAAAAGACCAATATTTTGTTCTACAAAATTGAATAATGGCTTGTACTTATTAGAGCACTCCGTATATATAGCTGCTATGGGGGCATAAATCATGCACTTTTCACCGGATTCTGATGAAAAGTGGTTCACATATATACCGGAGATGGTGGGTATCCAAGGTTCGGCCCGGTCGAACTTAACACATTTTTACTGCTTTTAAAATACTATTATTAGGGGATTTATTGATAAACCGATCTCCCGATTTGACATCTTGCAGTCCCTGGAAGCAGCAAGTTTTGTCCGATTTGTCTAAAATTTTGCAGGTCAAATAGGTCTATAATCTGATATAGCTCCCGTATATACCGATCTCTTGATCGGTATATATGGAATTTTTTGCAGAATCAAAGGTGATGGGTTTCTAAGATTCGGCTCGGCCGAACTTAGCCCGAACTTAGCTTTTACTTGTTTTCTATAAACTACACACTTATTTACTTACCACCACCACTGCGATAGCATAAATATGGAAAGCGCCATACATTGCCCAGACCGATGGCATATCCTAAACAAGAAAGAAGAAATTCCGTTTTTGACGCCCATCTGCCACGATCCTCATCTGGATCATATTTTGCATTTGTCGCTGATGTTGAATTTCGACCAGTGCGATTTTCATTATGAACTTTTTTCAACAAAGCATCATTAAGATGTGGTTGCTGTTTTACACTTGGCATCTGGATGCTTTAAAATAAATTACAATTAAAATTTCCTGGTGTGTATTATTTTTGTATCCAAGTGCCTTGGGTTGATGTCTTCTGTTTGCTTTTCACAATTCACGAGAAATAAAAACTCAATCAAATAGGCCAAACGAAACTATTTTAAATACCAACTAGGGGACAGATGCTAATGCCCCTTATCGTTGCTCTGCTTATGGCAAGAGTTTTAAAACCACCTTTTGCCTAATACAACAGCATAAGCAAATATTAATCTTCACTTTTCTTTGGTTAAATTCTCGATTTTCGAAAAATTTCCTTTTCTTTAAAACAACATAATTTTTGTATCACCACTTTTTGAAGCAAGATTTATTCACACATTCTATTCACTTGAAATCACGACGTTGACTAAATTGGAACTAATGAACTTCTCTTTCACTGTGGGATTTCTTACATGTACCTAATTTTTCGTTCCATGATACACTCGAAGAAAAACGAATGTTCACGTAATAGGAAGAGATCAGCACAAAACCATCATAATGTTAAATTTAATTACCATATACATTTGTTATACTTTAAATTAAAAAAATTATTCAAAATTTATATGCGGGTGCGGATATTGGAGTGCTATCAATTATTCAATGTCGTTCCATATATCTAATTATATTTTAGTATGGTATTAAAACATTTTACTACCTTCTCCATTCAGGGTGATGTGGGGGATAATAAAGGTTTTGAGTGCTTTTAATTGGGCACAGTTCAGATCAAATTTGATTCCTCCTCAATCGTTTATTGTGGACTCTGACCTCCACGTGGTGTCAACTTGAGTAGATGCCTTTAAGACCCGTTAATAGTAGTCATAGGTTCCGCGAACTCCACATATTTTTATACCCTCCACCATAGGATGGGATATACTAATTGCGTCATTCTGTTTGTAACTCTTTCGACCCCATAAAGTATATATATTCTTGATCGTCATGACATTTTTAGTCGATCTAGCCATGTCCGTCCCTCTGTCCGTCCATCTGTCCATCCGTATGTCCGTCCGTCTGTCTGTCGAAAGGACGCAAACTTTCGAAGGAGTTAAGCTAGCCGCTTGAAATTTGGCACAAGTACTCCTTATTAGTGTAGGTCGGTTGGGATTGTAAATGGGCTATACTGGTCCAAGTTTTAATATAGCTGCCATATAAACCGATCTGGGATCTTGACTTCTTAAGTGTCTAGAGTGCGCAATTCCTATCCTCTTTGGCTTAAATTTTGAACGACGTGTTTTGCTATGACTTCCAACAATTGTGCTAAGAATAATTTAAATCAGTTCATAACCTGATATAGCTGCCATATAAACCGATCTGGGATCTTGACTTCTTGAGCCGCTAGAAGGCACAATTCTTATCCCATTCGGATAAAATTTTGCATGAGGTATATTATTATGACTTTCAACAACTGCGCTGAGCATGGTCCAAATCAGTCCATAACCTGATATACCTGCCATATAAACCTATCTGGAGTCTTGACTTCTTGAGCCGCTAGAGGGCACAATTCTTATCCGATTCGGCTGAAATTTCGCACGACATATTTTGTTATGACTTCCAACAACTGTGCTAAGAATATTTCAAATCGGTCCATAACCTGATATAGCTGCCATATAAACCGATCTGGGATCTTGACTTCTTGAGCCGCTAGAGAGCACAATTCTTATCCGATTCGTCTGAAATTTTGCATGGTGTGTTTTATTATGACTTCCAACAACTGTGCTAATATTAGTTCAAATCGGTTCATAAGCTGATATAGCTGCCATATAAACCGATCTGGGATCTTGACTTCTTGAGCCGCTAGAGGGCACAATTCTTATCCCAATCGGCAAAAATTTTGCATGAGGTGTTTTATTATCACTTCCAACAACTGTGCTGAGTATGGTTCAAATCGGTTCATAACCTGATATAGCTGCCATATAAATCGATCTGGGATCTTGATTTCTTAAGTCGCTAGAGGCCACAATTCTTATCCCATTCGGCTAAAATTTAGCATGAGGTGTTTTATTATGACTTCCAACAACTGTGCTGAGCATGGTTCAAATCGGTTCATAACCTGATATAGCTGTCATATAAACCTATCTGGAGTCTTGACTTCGTGAGCGTCTAGAGTGCGCAATTCCTATCCGATTTGGCTGAAATTTTGCATGACATATTTTGTTATAACTTTCAACAACTGTATTAAGAATGGTCCAAATTGGTCCATAACCTGATATAGCTGCCATATAAACCGATCTGGGGTCTTGAATTCTTGAGCCACTAGAGGGCGCAATTATTATCCGATTTCGCTGAAATTTTGCAAGAGGTGTTTTATTATGACTTCCAACAACTGTGCCAAGATTAGTTCAAATCGCTCCATATCATGATGTAGATGCCATATAAACCAATATGGGATCTTGACTTCTTGAGCCTCTAAAGGGCGCAAGTATTATCCGATTTGACTGAAACTTTGTACAACGGCTTCTCCCGTGACCTCTAACATACGTGTCGAATATGGTATGAATCGGTTTATAGCCTAATACAGCTCCCCTATAAACCGATCTTCCTATTTTATATCTTCAGCCCCTTAAGTGCGCAATTCTTACTAGATTTGGCTGAAATTTTTCCATTGACTTCTACTATGGTCTCCAATATTCAATTCAATTACAAATGCGATCCATGGTGGAGGGTATATAAGATTCAGCCCGGCTGAACTAAGCACGCTTTTACATGTTATAGTAGTAAAAATGCAAATTTGCCAATGAACATTAAATTAAGGAACAGGGTCAAGCTTCTCACATACAGTCATCGGCATAATAATTTGACAATTAATTTTATAGTAAGAATAAATAAAATTTAATGAGTTTTATGATCAAACTAGCTGGACAAGGTCCGCTCCGCTGCGCCTTCTTTCACTCTTTTATTTTATCTGAGCCCTATATGGGCACGGTCAGAAAAAAAAGTTCTGTTTGTGAATGCTGGTATGGCCTTTCAGATATTTCGCCCCAATGCGGATATCATATTGGTGCTCTACTCCCAAATTTCCTTCATTTAAGCCTTATATTGCTATGGTCGATGAATATGTCCGGTATGGGGGTGTTGAACCCCTGTACCAGATTCATACTCTAGTCTCAGATACCTTTCATTTGAAACAAATATTGTCATTATTGGTTTATATTTCCATTTGGCGGGCTTTGGAGCCCCGCATTTTATACCCATTTTGTGACGTTGGACATTCATGCCCGTTTTGAGCGTTTTTGGGGTTGGAGAGGTGACGTAGACACATTGGACCAAATTCTTATAACAGATGTGTACTCAACTTCCAAACACCTTTCATTTGATATCCATATTATCCCAACCGGTAAATATGTCCATTTGATGGGTTTTTGGGGGTGGGGGTGCCTTAGACACCGAGGAATACATTTTTATATCAGCTTTTTACTCTACGCTCCTCAGATACCGAGGAATAACTTTTTATGTCAGATTTGTACTCTACATTTAAATACCTTTCATTTGATACCCATAATGGCCAAATCGGCTAAAAGTGTCCTATTGCGTGGTGTTTTTGGGGGTGAGGAACCCCTTCGATACCTAAGAAGACATTTTTATGCCAAGTACGTACTCTGCTCTTAAATACCTCTCATTTGATACCCATATTGCCCAAAGTGGTAAAAGTGTCCTGTTGGGTGGTGTTTTGGGGGTGGGGTACCCCCCTGACACTTAGAGAACCATTTTTATGCCAAATTAGCTCTCTACTTTTAAATACCTTTCATTTGATACCCATATTATCGCATTCGGTAAACATGGGTTTTGAGATAGGGCGTCCCTCCAGGTTAGTTGACCTTAAAATTTTATACCAATTTCGTGTTTTTGGGTACCATTTGGTGGCATGCAAAATTTCGCTTAAAACGGGGCACACATCTCCGTGATCGGGCGTTTATGAAAATTGGGGCAAGGATGAGCTATAATATCAATTTATCGGTCGGACCATAATTGAACTGAATGTTGGATACCATAGTAGAAGTCGTTGTGTAAAATGTCAGCCAATTCGAAAACACCTCTTGCAATGTTTCAGCCAAATCGGATAAGAATTGCGCTCTCTAGTGGATCAAGAAGTCAAGATTCAAGATCGGTTTATATGGCAGCTAAATCAGATTCTGGACCGATTTGAACCGTACTTAGCACAATTGTTGGAAGTCATAACATGACACCTCATGCAAAATGTCAGCCAAATCGGGTTAGATTTGCGCCCTATAGAGGCTGAAGAGTCAAGACCCCAGATCGGTTTATATGACAGTTAACATGCTTTCTCCCATGTTGAAGGTCATGGGAGAAACCGATGTACAAAATTTCACCCACATCAGATAATAATTGCGCTCTAAAGAGGCTAAAGAAGTCAAGATCCCAGATCGGTTTATATGGCAGCTATGTCAGTTGTTGGAAATCATAAAAAAACCTCATGCAAAATTTCAGGCAAATCGGATAAATATTGCGCCCTGTAGTGGCTCAAGAAGTCAAGATCCAAGATCGATTTATATGGCAGCTATATCAAAACATGAGCCGATATGGCCCATTTACAATCACAACTGACCTACACCTATAAGAAGTATTTGTACAAAATTTCAAACAGCTAGCTTTACTCCTTCGAAAGTTAGCGCGCTTTCGACAGACAGACGGACGGACGGACGGACAGACGAACGGAGATCGGTTTATATGAGGGCTATATATGGTTAAAGACCGATTTGGACCGTAATTGGCATAGTTGTTGTTGCACTATATGCAAATTTCAGCCAAATCGGACAAAAATTGCGACTTCCAGGGGCTCCAGACGTGAAATCCAGAGATCATTTTATATGGAAGCTATATAGTATATGGCAGCAAATTGGACAAAAACTGGTTGAGCTCAAGAAGTCAAATCGCGAAATCGGTTTATATGGTAGCTATATTCAAATTTGATCCGATATTACCCATTTGCAACGCCCAACAACCTTCATCAATTGCTGTGTTTTATTTTAGTACTGCATTGATAAGCCTTCACGGCAAAAATGAAACACAACAAGTAAAAAGGCATTAAGTTCGGCCGGGCCGAATACCGGATACCCACCACCTCGGCTATATATGTAAATCCCCTTTCGTCACAATCCTGTGAAAAGTGGATAATTCGGCACGGACATTGAGTCTAATAAATATAAGTCACTGTTGAATTTTGTATTTCAAATTTCAACAAAATCGGGTAATGTAGCTTTTATGAACTTCAGACCCTTAATCGGCATAACGGTCTATATGGCAGCTATATCTAAATACAGTCCGATTTTATATAGACTCAAAAACGGCTGAACCGATTACCTTCAAATTTTCAGATTATGTAGGTTGGTCTGGAAGGAAACATAGGCTATATAATTTTTTGATATCGGGAGGAGCGGACCCTGCCCCTTACCCTAAAAGTAATACCAAAAATAAAATTGAACCGATCGGGACAATATGGTATTTAAATGAAAGGTATTCTAGAGTAGATTACGTATTTCATAAAAAAGTTGGGTCTAAGTACCTGGGGGGCCGCCCCAGCCCCAAAACCCCTTAAATAGGATTTTTTGATGATCATGACAATATGGGACTCAAATGAAAGGTATTCGGGAGTAGATTACGAATATGATCAGGAAGTAGGAATAGGAATATTGATAACGTAAGGGGCGGACCCTCCACCGTTACCCCAAAAGCACCACCCAAAATCAAAAGTGAACCGATAAGGACAATATGGGTACCAAATGAAAAGTATGCGGGAGTGGAAAACGAATCTGACATACAAATTCATGTCGAAGTATAGGGGGTCACCGCACCCCCACAAAAACGTGTAGGTTGGTCTGGATGGAAACATAGTCTATATAATTTTTCGGTATCGGAAGGGTGACGGACCCTCCCCCTTATGCCAAAAACACAACTCAAAATCAAAAGTGGACCGATCGGGACAATATAGGTATCAAATGAAAGGTATTAGAGTGTAGAATACGAATATGGTATTGAAATTTGAGTCCAAGTACCCATCGGGCCAACCCAACCCCAAAACTCCCCCAAACAGATATATTGGACGTTCAAATACAAAATCATACAAAATCAGATCAAAGTATAGGGGGTCACGCCACCCCTCAAAAACGCTATTAGACCCATTATGACTATATGATGCTTGGCTGAACCGATTTTCTTAAAATGTTCATAGATTATGTACGTTTGTCTAGAAGGAAACAAAGACTTTATAATTTTTAGATATCAGGTGGAGACGGACCCTCCCCCTTACCCCAAAAATGCCACCCATCTCCGAAAGTGGTCCGATGGGCACAATAAGGGTATCAAATGAAAGGTATTGTATTGTATTGTATTTGTATTGTATTTGTATTTTATTATGATAAAACCCATACAAAAGACAGTGTCTTATATAAAGCATGGGTTAGAAAATTGATAAATACAATGAGTTCAACAAGTTTTCATTTAAATAGAACAATAATTGGTACAAAATATTTAACAATTTAAGCAAAGTTACTGATACAATATTTAAGTTAAAAAAAGGTTTAAACAAAACAAAAAAAAAGAAGAAAAAGAAACTTTAAAGAAATTTTAACAATTTAATCAAAGTTACTAATAAAATAAATTAAAAAAAAAATAGTTAAAAAAAACAAAACAAATAATTAATTAAAATGATTATAAATCAAAGATTTGAACTGTCGTTCATTACATATAATTTGAATACTATTGGGAAGATTATTCCAGAGACGTATAGCATTAACAAAGAACTGTTGTTCAGATACACGATATTGATGACGTATTTGTATTACTTGTTTACCTCTTGTAGAGTTGGCAAAACGCAAAACAGAAGCCAGATATGACGGTTCATTGGTATAAATTATCTTGTGGATCATTTGCAACAAGCGTATCTTAAGGAACGAGTTAAAAGAGACACCATATACTTGTCTGGCAAAGTCAGATACCCGGTCTCTTCTACGCAAACCAAAAATGTATCTAACGACATCGTTAAAGGCCACGTGCAATTTATTCCTATGAGTTACATCACAACCGTAAAAAACCTCGCAAGAGTATAATAGTTTCGGCTGAATAAATGTCCTAGCCAAAAGCATTCTTATTGACAAAGGGGTATACTGTCGACTCATATATAAGTTTCGTAAAACGCCGTAGGTTCTGCCCACTGTCATACTGACATGATTCTTCCATGAAAGTCTATCATCAAACTCCAAACCAAGGTTTCTTGCAGATGAAACAATCTCAATTGGGGCTCCAGCAATTGCCACATAAAGATTGGGCGGCATTGTCACCCGATTCCTTCCAATTACAAGGCACTTTGACTTTATTGGATTTAAAAGTAGTCCGTTGGCGTTTGCCCATGTGTTTATCCTATCCAAGTCATTATTTAGTCGAAGTACGCCATCGATCAACCTC
Source organism: Stomoxys calcitrans (assembly GCF_963082655.1). Lineage (NCBI taxonomy): Eukaryota > Metazoa > Arthropoda > Insecta > Diptera > Muscidae > Stomoxys > Stomoxys calcitrans. The sequence continues at coordinate 81,466,420 of NC_081554.1, forward strand.
CCCGGCGAGGAGCTTATATACAGCTGTACGTCGTCGGCATACATATGAATACCACAGTTGCGCAACTGTCCAGGAAGGTCATTGCTATATAAGGAAAAAAGGAGTGGGCCCAATACAGACCCCTGTGGAACGCCTCTTGAGACTGGAAGATAACTAGAACAGCGGCTATCAACACATACCGATTGGCTTCTATTCGTAAGATAGGAATATATAAGATCCGTTGTTCTTTCAGAAAATTTAAATAAATGTTTCAGTTTAAGGCAAAGTATATTGGGATCAACGGAATCAAAAGCTTTCGAATGATCTAAAAGAACAAGAAAGGCAATTTTATCGCTGTCAATATCACTCGTTACATCTTCAACTACTTTCAAAAGTGCAGTAGTGCAACTGTGCTTTGGCCGGAAACCAGATTAAAAATCTGTTAGCAGCGAATTATTCGCAATATATTCAAATATTTTCCGGTTGACTAGAGTCTCAAATATCTTAGAGACGAATGGAAGTATTGCTATTGGCCTAAATTCCTGGTTATTCTTTGGTATTGGGACTATCCTTGCCCGTTTCCAAAACTGTGGATAGCAACTCCTTAAAATAATATTGTTAAAAAGATGGCACATATACGGAAGAATAAAGGGTAGAATTATCCTAAAAAATCTTGGGTCAATACCATCAGAACCAATGGCATTAGACTTAATTGATTCTACAGCGCTAACGATATCGCTTTGTTCAAAACGCTCAAGATCAAAACCGAGGTCTGGTGAGGTGTTGTTACTACTATGGTTTACGTTACTAAATTCACTGTCGTAGAAATGTACGTTTGGCTTGGAGACCAGAAAACGAATATGGTATTAAAATTTGGGTCCAAGTGCTCAGCGGGCCCCCTCCCACCTCTCCCCAACCCCAAATCTCCTCTAAACAGATATATTCGAAGTTCATGTCAATATGGGACTCAAATGAAAAGTATCAGGCAGTAGATTACAAATATGGCATAAAACATTAGATTCAAGTAATGGGAGGTCGCCCACCCCCTAATACCTCCAAATGGGTGTATTAGCCGACCATGGCTATATGGGACTCAAATGGAAGGTATTAGGAAGTAGATTTCGAATATGACATTAAATTTGCGCTTTTCCTCCTAAAGATACGTATATTTGACTTAAATGAAAGGTATTTGAGAGTAGAAAACGAATTTGATATCCAGTTTTGAAGTCAAGTGTTTTGGGGTACGCCCTCAAGTACCCCCTAAACTGAACTTCATTTCCCTTGGGAATAAAGAACAAATTTGATATCTATTTTCAGTGCAAAGTGCCGGTGGCCGCACCAGCCCCAAAACACCCTCCAAACTGTTCATATTTACCGGCCATGGCAATATGGAGCTCAAATTAAAGGGATTTGGAAGAGCAGCACCAATTTGACATCCATATTTGAGTCGAAATGTCTAAGGTGCCATCCCTCCCCTAATGAGAACATTTCCTTAAGGAAGAACCAGCAACCGAGAAGGGGCAACTTCTCTCAACGAGTGCTTTCCGATTCAAGTTTAAACTCAATGATAAGGGACTTTTTTATAGCCGAGTCCGAACGGCATCCCCCAGTGCGACACTTCTTTGGGAAAATTTTTTAAATGATCATGCATGGCATTGTACCTCGCAAATGTCGCCAACATTAAGAGGGGATAAACACCGCTTTGTCCGATGTTCTCGCCAGGATTCCAACGCCTTCAGCGTCATAGGCTACAGTGGCGCGAATTCAATATCAGCTTTCAGGGCAAAGTGCCCCACCCTAAAAAGATATTAGAGAGTTAAAGAAAGCGCAGCGGAGCGGACTATCTAAATATAGTCCGATCCAAACCATATTTGAGACGGATGTCGGGGGGCCTTAAACTACTCACTGTTTCAAATTTCAGCGAAATCGGATAAAAATTAAAGCATTTATGGGCATTAGACCCTTTATCGTCAGATCGGTCTATATAGCAGCTATATCCAAATATGGTCCGATTTGGCCCGTTCAAAATACGTATCTGTGCCAAATTTCAGCTCAATATCTGTAGAGGCTGTAGAGTGATTACAACAGACGGACGGACAGACTGATAGACGGGCAGACACACGGACATCGTTAAATCATCTTCGAATTTTACAACGATCCGAAATATATATGCTTTGTAGGGTAGAAAATTGATATTTCGTCGTGTTGCAAACGGAATGACTAAATGAATATACCCCCTATGATACGGTGGTGGGTATAAAAAAAGTTTCCAGTGCAAGTCTGTTTGTTTGTTTCATAACAATACGAGGGAAAAAATGGAAACATTTTATTTAAAATTTATGAATAAAATTTGCAAAACATGTGTGTGCATAGAAGTCAAATAAAAGGAAGTCAATTTTTTAAAATTTGTGCCCGCAATTGTATAAATAATTGGTTCTTATTTTATTTTGTCATTGACATGGGTTGTTTAATTTACCAGTCTAGCGGATTCGCTAGCTTTTGGATAAATAAAATGCTCTTCCCGCTAAATGCTTTCTCCTTTAAACGTTGGCAGCACTGGCACACATCCGAAATAATCAAATATGAACAAAATAAGTACATATTTTTAAATAAATGTTTCTCGATGTTCATAAATGTGGTTTTATAAAAATCCTATGTAATTTTTGCATTCCAAAACATTTAATCGAGATGCTCAGCAGTCAAAATGAAGTCCGGTAATTCTATCAAAAAACTAAAACCGATAGCTTCGGTACGGGCTCTTGATACATTTTCGTACAGAGATAAAAACAAGTAAAAGCGTGCTAAGCTCGGCCGGGCCGAATCTTATATACCCTCCACCATGGATCGCATTTGTCGAGTTCTATTCCCGGCATCTCTTCTTAGGCAAAAAAAAATGGATAAAAGAAAAAAATTGCTCTGCCACTAGAGCGATATCAAGATATGGTCCGGTTTGGACCACAATTAAATTATATGCTGGAGACCTGTGTAAAATGTCAGCCAATTCGAATAAGAGTTGCGCCTTTTGGAGACTCAAGAAATAAAATAGAGAGATCGATTTATATGGGAGCTGTATCAAGCTAAAGACCGATTCAGACCATAATAAACACTTATGTTGATGGTCATGAGAGGATCCGTCGTACAAAATTTCAGGCGAATCTGATAATTATTGCGCACTCTAAAGGCTCAAGAAGTCAAGACCCCAGATCGGTTTATATGACAGCTATATCAGGATATGCATCGATTTTGCCATCGACTGTGCCATCGTAATTGGCACAGTTGTTGAAAATCATAAAAAAACACCTCATGCAAAATTTCAGCCAAATCGGATAAGAATTGCGTCCTATAGTGGCTCAAGAAGTCAAGATCCCAGATCGGTTTATATTGTAGCTATATCAGGTTATGAACCGATTTAAACCATACTTGTACATGTAGTGGAAGTCATGACGAAAAACGTCGTGCAAAATTTCAGCCAAATCGGATAGGAATTGCGCCCTCTAAAGGCTAAGAAGTCAAGACCCAAGATCGGTTTATATGGCAGCTGTATCAGGTTTTTGACCGATTTGAACCTAATTTAGCACAGTTGTTGGAAGTCATAGCAAAACACTTCGTGCAAAATTTGATTCCAATCGGATAAGAATTGCGCTCTCTAGAGGCTCAAGAAGTCAAGACCCAAGATCGGTTTATATGGCAGCTATATAAGGGTATGGACGGATTTGAACCATACTTGGCACAGTTGTTGGCTATCATAGCCAAACACGTCGTCTAAAATTTCCTTCCAATCGAATATAAATTGAACCCTCTAGAGGCTCAAGAAGTCAGGACCCAAGATCAGTTTATATGGAGCTATATCAAAACATGGACCGATATGGCCCATTTACAATACCACCCGACCTAGACTAATATGAAGTATTTGTGCAAAATTTCAAGCGGCTAGCTTTACACCTTCGAAAGTTATCGTACTTTCGACAGACAGGCGGACGGACGGACAGATGGGCAGACGGACGGACATGGCTAGATCGTCATAAAATGTCACGACGATCAAGAATATATTGGGTTTGCTCAAAAAGTAATTGCGGATTTTTCATATAGTCAGCGTTGATAAATTTTTTCACAGCTCGGACTCTGTAATTGCATTCTTTCTTCTGTCAGTTATCAGTATCAAGTATATTTGATTAAAGTTCATTCTAAGTTTTATTAAAAATGCATTTATTTTCTTTTAATTAATCCGCAACTACTTTTTGGGCAACCCAATACTTTATGGGGTCTCAGACGAATATTTCGAGTAGTTACAAACAGAATGACGAAATTAGTATACCCCATCCTATGGTGGAGGGTATAAAAATCTGGTAACAGATACATAGTGCCTACACTAAACGAAAAATTGATATCATACGATATTGTGGACAAAGTTCGTTTTTTGTGAAAGCAATACAGTATGGTATGGATTAGATGATTTACATCATCCATACCATACGATATTGTTTTCACAAAAACCGGGGTTAATTCACAATAAGTTCCATATGGTAAAATTTGGCCTTTCGGTGAATGGAACATTAGCGCAGAAAGGCCTCTGGGGAGAATTTTAAAACCTAAATTTTAAACCAGTAAGGAAAGGCAAAATTTGGGCGGGGCCGACTATGTAACACCCTACAGCATCGAGTCAATACATGTTGAAATTTAGTCAGACTTTAATTTTGCATGCCTATTGAAATATTGAATATAACCTTGTAAGATTTTCTTACAATAGAACCTAAATTGTGGCTACCACAGACTTAAGGGATCATATCGGATGAAGAAACTGCAGAAACTGGAAGCAGTAGCATAAGATCCTCTAAAACCCTTCTAAATTTGCTTTAAACAAGCACATTTGTCTTATGGGATGTCTTAGTTTTATAGTGCTACTAGCTGGACAGGGCTCACTCCGCTGCGCATTCTTTCACTCTCTTATTTTATCTGAGCCCTATACTGGCACGGTCAGGAAAAACTCCTGTTTTGGGGGTGCTGGTATGGCCTTTTAGAGTAACCAAACCCTTTGCCTCGAAAGTGGAAAGTGGATATCAGATTCATACTCTACTCCCAAAAATCACATCCCTACATATTTCTATAGGTGAGGCGTCCCTGAAACACTTGGCTATAAAACAGATATCAGATTGGAGCCCTTCATTGTCATAATCCACAAATATGTCCACTTTAAGGGTCATCTAGCGTGGGGCGGCCATCCACGCACTTAGTCCTGAAAAATTGTCAGTATCGTGCTCTACTCTCATATTTCTTTTATTTGAGCCCAATAGCCATTGGTTTAGGGTGAGTTTATGGGGTGAGACGACCCCTAAACACTTTGCCTCAAAATTGGGTATCAAATTCGTTTTCTACTATCAAATACCTATTATTTATTGTCATTGTAGGCAAACATGACCGGTTTGGAGGGAATTAAGGGAGCGGGTTCTGAAATAATATCGGCATCGTGCTAGAGCACGATTTTGCTTGGCCCTATAATGTCTATCATTTTGAAGATGTCTATTATTATTATTATTATTATATTCACGGCAACGGGTCTCGTTCAAATCCATATAAATTGTTTTTTTTTTTGTTTTGGTATTTGGGACACCACATTTTTATACCCTCCACCATAGGATGGGGGGTATACTAATTTCGTCATTCTGTTTGTAACTACTCGAAATATTCGTTTGAGACCCCATCAAATATATATATTCATGGTCGTCGCGACATTTTATGTCGATCTAGCCATGTCCGTCCGTCTGTCCGTCCGTCCGTCTGTCCGTCCGTCCGTCTGTCCGTCCGTCCGTCTGTCTGTCGAAATCACGCTAACTTCCGAAGGATCAAAGCTAGTAGCTTGAAATTTTGCACAAATACTTCTTATTAGTGTAGGTCGGTTGGTATTGTAAATGGGCCATATCGGTCCATGTTTTGATATAACTGCCATGTAAACCATTTTGGGTCTTGACTTCTTAAACTTCTAGAGGGCGCAATTCTTTTCCGATTTAAATGAATTTTTGCACGAAGTATTTTTTTATGATATCCAACAACTGTGCCAAGTATGTTTCAAATCGGTTTATAACCTGATATAGCCGTCATATAAGCCGATCTGGGGACTTGACTTCTTGAGCTTCTAGAGGGCGCAATTCCTTGAATCCTTATATCAACATTAGATTCGAACTCTACTGACATAGACCTTTCTTTTAATTCACATATTATTCCGCCAGAACTAAACTTCCTATTGAAGGGTATTTAATGGGTGGGCCGGTCCCAGACTCTATAACAAATATCTATACCTCCCAAAGACCTTTCATTTGATAACGATTTTTATGACGTTGGATATTCATGCCCGTTTAAGGGGTTTTAGGTTGGAGATGTCCCGTACGGACACCTTGGATCAAATTCTTATAAAAAATGTGTATTCAACTTTCAAACACCTTTCATTTGATATCCATATTGTCCCAATTAGTAAATAAGCCCTGTTGAAGGTTTTTGAGGGTGGGGAGGCGCTTCAAATACCAAGGATTAAATTTTTATTCTTTCGTAATTTTTATACCAAGTTCGTACTCTACTTTTAAATACCTTTCGTTTGGTCCCATATTGTCCCAATCGGTAAACGTGTCTGGTCAGGAGGTTTTTGGGGGTGCGGAGACTCCTCAGACACCAAGGAATATATTTTTATGTCAGATTTGTACTCTACTTTTAAATACCTTTCATTTGATACACATATTGTCCAAAGCGGTGAAAGAGTCCTGTTGGGGAGTTTTTTGGGCTTGGGGGACCCCCTCGAACACTTTGGGCGAAATTTTTGTACCAAGTTCTTACTCTACTCTTAAATACCTTTCATTTGATACCCATATTGTCCCAATCGGTAAACATGTCCGGCCGGGTGGGTTTTGTGGTGGTGCGTCCCCCTGGTTATTGGACCCATTAATTTAATACCAATTTCGTGTTTTTGGGTGGCATACAAAATTTCGCTTAAATCTAGCCATGTCCGTCCGTCTAACCGTCTGTGAAGAGCGACATATCTTTCGAAGCAATAAAGCTGGGAGCTTGAATTTTTGCATAAACTCTTCCTTCCTTCAATCAGTCCATGTTTTGATTTAGCTGCCATATAAACCGATCTCTCGATTTGATTTTTTAAGAGTCTAGAGGGCACAATTGTTATACGATTTGGCTGAAATTTTGCACATTGCGTTCCGTTATGACTTCCAAATTCTGCATCAAGTATGGTTCACATCGGTATATAACCTGCTGTAGATGCCATATAAACCGATCTCACGATTTGATTTCTTGGGCGTCCAGAAAGCGTATTTACAGTCCGATTATATTAAAATTTTTCACAGCGACTTCTTCTGACCTGCAACATACGTGCCAAGTATGGTCTGAGTCGGTTCATAACCTGATATACCTCCCATATAAATCGATCTCCCGATTTAACTTCTAAAGTCTCTAGAAGGCGCAATTCTAATTCGATTTAACTGAAATTTTGCACAATGACTTCAACTTTGACATTCAATATACGTGCCAAATATGGTTTGAATCAGTTTACTACTTGATATAGTTCTCATATAAACGGATCTGCTGGTACTACTGAGCGTCTTGAGGGCGTAATTCTAATCCGATTTGGCTGAAATGTCGAACAGTTACTTTTTCTATAACCTTAAACATACGTGCCAAATAAGGTTTAAATCGGATAAGATTTAAATCGGTTTAAAACTGAAAATTTGCACGTAGTGTTCCATAATGACTTCCAATAACTGTGCCAAGTACTTTCCGAATTGTTTATCAGGTTATAGACCGTTATACGTTATAAATCGGTTTATACGTTATAAATCGGTCAGGTTATAGACCGAGTTTTAACATACTAGGCACAGCTGTTAGAAGTAATAACAGAGCACCACATGCAAAATTTCAGCCAAATCGGAAAAAAATTGCGGCTTCCAGGGGCTCAAGAATTCAAATCGGGAGATCAGTTTATATGGCAGCTATATCTTAATCTAAACCGTTATGACCCATTTGCAATCTCCAACGACCTACATTAACAGTTAGTATATGTGCAAAATTTCAATTGACTAGCTTTAAGCGTTCGACCGCTATCGTGATTTCGACAGACGGACGGGCGGACATGGCTAGATCGATTCAGAACCTCGAGACGATCAAGGATATATGTACTTTATGGGGTCTTACTACTTCAAAAGTTAGCGAGCTCTCAACAGACAGACAGACGGACAGACATGGCTACATCGACTTCAAATGCCATGGCGATCAAGAATATAAATACGTTATGGGATCAATGTGCTACACACGGAATAGCGAACTTAGAGAGTATGAAAGGTTCCACTCAAACATCCGTGTATGCAGTGTCCCACTGTTTGTAAAAGAGTTTTGAGCACATTTTCACATGTGCTGCGTTTTATGACACAGTAAGTAAAAAATTATCGTTATTGTAAACAATAAACAGCACACATGCGTTTAACGTAAGGAGGTATGAAGCACTTATGCGGCATTTCCCTGTTTAAAATACCTTTTCACTATTGTTAAACTTTACTGAACACGAGAGATGGATTGTTGTTGTGTTTGAAGGCAATATATCAGAAAAACCTAACAAATGGGGTTCCTCGCAGAAACGGAGAGTAAGAAGAAACAATACGAAGGTAGTTCAAAAAAGTGTTGGCACAAACAGATTTAAGGAAGTTTCTTGAATGAAATATTGACCAGTAGGCAAATGGAGGGCAAATTTGTGTCTCTCATAGATAGACCAAGTAAAATGTTGACACATCCAGTTTTAAGGAAGTTCTTGATTGAGATATTGACCAGTAGGCAAATGGAGATGTGTGTCTCATTAGCTGTTTACGCTCCATATGGATTTTTCATAAAATATCGATATAAGTAGTAATGACCGGCATAGCCATTAATCACAACAGTGTGGGCATTAGCAGAGCAATAAAATTGACGAGGATTTTTTCACCACCTTTCGAAATGAATAACAATGGCCTCAATGTCTATGTGTGCAAGGATCTGTGGATCAAAAAAATATACTCAACCAAATTTGTTATTAAAAACAGCAAAGATGTTTGCTAAAACAGCATTTTAGTCATTAATTCTGTTTTAGCAAACATAGGGCTGCTGTATGAGCAAACATTTCGGTCAGCTAAATCAGCAAGCAAAATCTGATATTTTATGTAAAAAAACTACAAAAAAAAATGTTATGCTCCTTTATACCCACCACCGAAGGAGGGGGTATATTCATTTTGTCATTCCGTTTGCAACACATCGAAATATCAATTTCCGAACCTATAAAGTATATATATTCTTGACCAGCGTAAAATCTAAAACGATCTAGATATGTCCGTCCGTCTGTCTGTTGAAATCACGCTACAGTCTTTAAAAATGTAGATATTAAGCAGAAACTTTGCACTGATTCTTTTTTAATCCATAAGCAGGTTAACTTCGAAGATGAGCTATATTGGGAAATATCTTGATATAGCCCCCATATAGACCGACCCGCCGATTTAGGGTCTTAGGCCCATAATAGCCACATTCATTATCAGATTTTTGCTGAAATTTGGGACAGTGAGTTGTGTTAGGCCCTTCGATATCCTTCGTTAATTTGGCCCAGATCGGGTCAGATTTGGATATAGCTGCCATATAGACCGATCCTCTGATTTAGGATCTTAGGCCCATAAAAGCCACATATATTATCCGATTTTGCTGAAATTTGGCACAGTGAGTTGTGTTAGGCCCTTCGACATCCTTTGTCAATTTGGCCCGGATCGGTCAGATTTAGATATAACTGCCCATGAAAGACGAATTTATTGTCCGATTTCGCCGAAATTTGGAACAGTGAGTTAAGTTAAGCCCCTCGATATACTTCTGCAATATAGCACAGATTGGTCCAGATTTGGATCTAGCTGCCATATAGACCGATCTCTCGATTTAAAGTTTTGGGGCCATAAAAGGCGCATTTATTGTCCAATGTCGCTGAAATTTGAGACAGTGAGTTGTGTTAGGCTCTTCCACGTCCTTCTTCAATTTGGCCCAAATCGGTCCAGATTTGAATATAGCTGCCATATAGACCGATCTTTCGATTTAAGGTTTTGGGCCCATAAAAGGCGCATTTATTGTCCGATTTCGCCGAAATTTGGGACAGTGAGTTGTGTTAGGACCTTTGGCATACTTTTTTAATTTGGCCCAGATCGGTCCTGATTTGAATATAGCTGCCACTTAGACCGATCTCTCGATTTAAGGTTTTGAGCCTAAAAAAATAGCGCATTTAAAATCCGAGTTCACTGAAATTTTACACAGTGACTTAGGTTAGGCTTTTCGACATCCGTGTCGTATATGGTTCAGATCGGTTTATTTTTAGATATAGCTACTGTATTTGTTAGTATTTGGTCCAAATCGGAACATTTTTCGATATAACTGCTATGGGACATAAGGTATGCAATTTTCACCGGATTTTGATGAAAGGTGGTTTACATATATACCCGAGGTGGTGGATATCCAAGGTTGGGCCGGCCGAACTTAACGCCTTTTTACCTTTTTTTTTTTTTTGATCGCCTGTCACTTGTTTTGATTACTTTAGGCATTTTTCAGAATTTTTTTTTTTTGGAAGAGACGATTATAATTTGTGGAAGATTACTGTAAAGAAGCTACCTGATTCATCCATTGGTATACAATTCGAAATGTGGCTGAGCTAGCTCGCATTTTTTGTTATTTCTCTACTAATGTGTACATGACTGGCATAGCCTTTTGTATCTAAATTTAAAGAAACAAAATTATGGAAAGAATACATTCAGTGGTGATTATAAACACCCACTGCGACACACATTTGCATTTGTATTTTTGATTTCGTACATCCCCTTCATAATTAAGCACAGTCATTTTCAGCAAACAACAGACTTTTCAGCAGTAAGCCTGCTTATCTGAAATTGCAGAACTACTGCTGTAATCGCAGAACTATTACTATAATAGCAGCAAAATTAACTACTAATATTCAGCAGACAGTGTTTGCTATTTTCAGCAAACTATTTTCTATGACTGTAGCATAAAGTTAACAAGTAACAGCTAGCTAAGTTTGGCCGGGCCGAATCTTGGGTATTCACCACCATGGATTCCGCTTAAAATGTACCCTTATTAACTGAGTGTGTATTTGAAGTATTTTGGTGTCAAGAAGTCATATCAGCATATCGGAACTTAGGGGGACCTATATCACCATATCTACCGTTTCTGATAGAACTTGGCACTAATGTTGTAAGTCATAAGATAGAGGTTTGGCCCAAATTTCAGCCAAATCGGATGAAAATTTAGGTTTCTAAGGGCTCAATGGCCGAGATGGTCCAGAACATATACACTTTATGGGATCGCAGATCAATATTTCGAGGTGTTACAAATGGATGCAAAGCAAAAAAATGATTAATTTCAGCATATTTTCCTTTACAATACTTCAGCAGATTTTTGTATTTAAAACAGCAGCCTGAACCAGCTGTAATGTCTACTTTCCCTTTACAGCAAACAAAAACTGTTTTTTTAGCAAACATTTCTGCTGTTTTGAATAACAAATTTCGTTGAGTGTATATATATTTCAGATTGCACGATATAAGAAAATGATTTTTCTTGACAAATGAAAATACGTAAGCAATAGCACGAAGTTCAATATTTATAACTATATAACTATCACGATCGTCGTAAAATTCATATATTTCCTTATATTTGGTTTTCTATATCCACAAAACCGCCTATACAAATGCTGTAAATGCAGTGCTTATTACCACAACTCCCGTAGTGTATAAGATTTGTAGACTGAGCCAAAATGAACAAAACATTTAAAGAGAGACATATTTTACACATTTTTTGCCATATTCGCCAAAATTAGTGATTTGATGTTTTGGTGGAAAAATTATAAAATTTAAAATTGTTGTTTTAAAATCTACAAAATCTGTAAAAAAATATTTATATTATTAAAAACAAGTTAAAGCATGCTAAGTTCGGCCTGGCCGAATCTTAGGAACCCACCACCATGGATTCTGCTAAACATCTATACAAAATAAATTAAGTAGTGGGGCATAATGTTATTCTACATACCAAACTTCTGTCAAACCAGCAAACAGTTAAGCTTCTTGGAACCGAACAAGAATGATCGAGAGACCGGTTTACATGGGAGCTATATCAGGTTATAGACCGATTCGGACCGTACTTGGCACAGTTATTGGAAGTCATAACGGAACGCCACGTGCAAAATTTCAGCCAAATCGGACATAAATTGCGGCTTGTAAGGGCTCAAGAAGTCGAATCGGAAAATCGGTTTATATGGGAGCTATATCAGGTTATAGGCCGATTCGGACCGTACTTATCACAGTTGTTGGAAGTCTTAACGGAACACTACGTGGCAATTTTCAGCGAAATCGGACCAAAATTGCGGCTTGTAAGGGCTCAAGATGTCAAATCGGGCGATCGGTTTATATGGGAGCTATATCAGGTTAAAGACCGATTTGCATCGTACTTGGCACAGTTGTTGAAAGTCATAAAGAAAAACTACGAGCAAAATTTCAGCCAAATCGGACAAAAATTGCTGCTTCCAGAGGCTCAAGAATTCAAATCGGGCGATCGGTTTATATGGGATCTATATCAGGTTATAGACCGATTTGCATCGTACTTGGCGCAGTTGTTGGAAGTCATAACAAAATACCTTATGCAAAATTTCAACCAAATCGGACAACAATTGCGGCTTCCAGGAGCTCAAGAAGGCAAATCGGGAGATCGGTTCATATGGGGGCTTTACCAGGTTATAGACCTATTTGGACCGTTGTTGAAACAGTTGTTGGAAGGAACACTACCAGCAAAATTTCAGTCAAATCGGACGAAAATTGCAGTTTCCAGGGGCTCAAGAAGTTAAATCGGGAGATCGGTTTATATGGGAGTCAGGGACGCAGCCAGGATTTTACTTTGGGGGGGGGGCGCGCCCCACATTTTTTCAAAATCGAAAATTGCCAAATTCTTGTTACTTGTAGTTGGTAAAGATACCTCAATTTTTTTGAAAATTGTGGTAGTTGTTGGGTGCAGGAACTGACACATCGGCGGTGACATTTGGTCATAAAGTCAGAGCTGAAGTGTGTGTTTTGGTATCACTTCCAACAAATCGGTTCATAATCTGGTATAGCTGTCATATAAACCAATCTTGGATCATGTCTTCTTGTGCCAATAGAGCGCGCAATTTTCATCCGAATTGGCTGAAATTTTGCATGAGGTAACAAGTATGACTAAGTATGGTTTAAATCGGTTCATGTTTTGATATAGCTGCCATATAAACCGATATTGGGTTTTGACCTCTTGAGCCTCTAGAGGGTGTAATTCTCATCCGATTTGGCAGAAATTTTGTACAACGGCATCTCTCATGACCTTCAACATACGTGTCTAATATGATCTGAATCGATCAATAGCTTGATACAGCTCCCATTTAAACCGATCTCCCAATTTTGCTTCTTGAGCCCTCACAAGGAGCAATTCTTATCAGAATACACTGAAATATTACACAATGACTTGTACAATGTTCAGCATTCATTTATGGTCCGTATCGGACTATAACCAGATGTAGCTCAAATAGAAAGAAATAGCTCTTATTCAATATTCTTTGTTTACCTAAAAAGAGATACTGCACATAGAACTCGACAAATGCGATCCATGGTGGAGGGTATATAAGATTCGGCCCGGCCGAACTTAGCACGCTCTTACTTGTTTCTATCTACCCCCTTTATTTTTCAAGCCAAATTACGAAGTTCTAGCTCTACCCGTTCGCCCTATGCAAAGTTAACTTATTTCGTACCATTTTTGGTACTTTTTTGTTTCTAAATGTCCAAAAACTCTTTTGGCATCCCAATTGAGGGTTGCCATAGTGTACCTAAATTCCAAAATTCAAAGCTCTAGCTCAATTAACAAACAAGGTACCAAAACGTACCAATATTGCGGTACTAAACGTACCATTTTTTCCACAAATATCACAAAACTCCGTCTTATCATGCATCTATGTCGCAAGACCCCCAAATTTTGTCTTTAAAAATATTACTTGAAATTTGTCTGTACAAAAAATTTTAGGAAAATGTTTGGGGTAAGCATAATAAAAAGACTTTAAAAATGTTTAAGCAAAATTTCAATTTTGGTAATCTTGAGGTTAGGTTGTCTTAAGAGAGTTTTTCACTGAGTTTTTCTTTAGACAAAATCATATTGGGCTCGGCCCAGAGACATAAGCGAGTAAAAAAGTTCTTCCGTTTAAGCGCATTAAGTTTAAGTGAGCTTAATAGATTTGCCTAAATTCCCTCAGTATTTTGCTTGGGTGTGACTCTTTTTAATGTCGTATATTGTTGTTGGCGGTTCATAATTTAAATATATGTACAGCTGTATGCATCTAGACATCAATTTACAATTAGTATTATGTACTTGAATAGGAAAAGTCACACAAGTAAGAACATAAGGTGCTATTTACGCAAACCAACAAATTTTATGTGTGAGACAAACTGTTTTCAATCTGGAAATGGGGTTCAAGATCGTCGCAGTTCCAAACGGTGATAAACATTATTAAATTATATCTTAAGGAGAATATATTGTTTCTTATTCAAAGATCAACGACAATTGCTGTGTTTTATTTTCATCCTATCCAGGCAGATGTTCTGGATGGAATTTCGGTACAAAGTTGTCCTGGAACGTTGGCGATATCATGTGGTTGCAGATAATATTTTCCGATTAATCGTGTTTTGCGATTTATATAGGGTTTTCCAATAAGAGGTGTTATTTTGCTGTTTTATTATTAACATCACAAACATCAACCAAAAGGCCACCACGACTACGCATCCAGTGTCATATCCTTTTCATGAAATTTTCCACAGCCAAACCGCAAAGAAAGTCACCGTGGCGCAGAGGATAGCATGTCCCCCTATGACGCTGAACGTCCGGTTCCGAATTCTGGCGAGAAGATCAGAAAAAATTTCAGCGTCGGTTATCCCCTCCTTATGCTGGCAACATTTGTGAGGTACTATGTCATGTAAACACTTCTCCCCAAAGTGGTGTCGCACTGCGGCACGCCGTTCGAACTCGGCTACTAAAACGCTGGTCCCTTATCATTAAGCTTAAACTTGAATCGGATAGAACTCATTGATATGTGAGAGTTTGCCCCTGTTCTGTTATGGCAAATTTGTAATCGCAAAGTGGCTGCTCCCTGTCCCCGATAGCCTCGAGAATTCTATCTTTGAAGTCTCGAATCGACTCACAGTGGGATACACCGAGAAAAATTAGTCTGCTGATTTCAGCAAACACTGCCTGCTAATATTAAGTTAAACAAGCTTCGGAACTTTGGATACCCACCACCTCGGGTATTTATGTAAACCCCCTTCCATCACAAACTGGTGAAAATTGGATAACTTATGCACCCAAATCCGGCACTGACATTGAGTGGTCTATTAAATATAAGTCACTGTTGTATTTTGTATTTCAAATTTCAACAAAATCGGGTAATAAATAAAGCTTTTATGAGCTTCAGACCCATATCGGTCTATATGGCAGCTATATCTAAATATAGTCCGATCTGAACCATATTTGGGTCCTATGTTGGGAGGCCCAAAACTACTCTTTATTTTTATGGGATATCGGTCCATATTTCAACTATATCTAGATATAGTCCGATCTGGACCATATTTGGGTCAGATGTCAGGAGGCCCAAAACTACTCACTGTTTCAAATTTCAGGGAAATCGGTTTAAAAAATAAAGCTTTTATCGGCTTCAGAGTCTTATTCGGGAGATCGGTCCATATGGCAGCTATATCTAGATAAAGTTCGATCCGAACCATACCCACTGTTTCAAATTTCGGCGAAATCGGGTAATAAATGAAGATTTTATGGGCTTCAGACCCCTTATCGGCAGATTGGTCTATATGGCAGCCCTTTATCGTCAGATCGGTCTTTATAGCAGCTATATCCAAATATGGTCCGATTTGGCCCGTTCAAGAACTTAACCAGCGTGCATCAAAAAGACTTATCTGTGCCAAATTTCAGCTAAATATCTCAATTTTTGAAGGCTGTAGAGTGATTACAACAGACGGACGGACAGACACGCGAACATCATAAAATCGTCTTAGAATTTTACGACGATCTGAAATATATATATAAAAACCAGTAAGGAAAGGCAAAAGTCGGGCGGTGCCGACTTTATAATACCCTACATCTACCCTTTAAGTGCAAAGTGGGAGCTGTATCTAATTCCGAACCAATTTTGATGGACCTTGGCGGATGTTTTCAGATGGGTGATTTAATAATTCGAGCAAATATGTTCGAACTGTAATAAAGGCGGTTGACAAATGACTATATTATTGCAAGTTTTCAAAATCTGACGAACATATATATGGGAGCTATATCTAAATCTCAACCAGCTTCAAGCAAACTGCTCAGATATAGTGGTAGTCATCTGGGAAAGCGTGTACAAAATTTTGCCAAGATTGGTCAAAAAATACGCTTGCAGTAGAATTTTGTACTAGAAGTGAAAATCAGGCGATATACATATATGACAGCTATATCTAAATCTGATCCAATTCTGATGACATATTGCACTCATATTGGGACATCTAAATTTGGTAAAGATTGGACCAACATTGTGGTTTCTAAAGCATTAATAAGTTAAATAGGATGAAATATATATATGGGAGCTATATCTAAATCTGACCCGATTTTGATGACATTTTTCACACGCATTAAAACTTCACACGAATCTCATCTCATGCCAAATTTTATAAGGATCGGACTAAAATTGTGGATACTAAAGACTAAAAAGGCCATATCGAATGAAAGTTATATATGGGAGCTATTTCGAAATCTGAACCGATTTTAACGAAATTTTGCACACATAGTGAAACATATTGGAGAAAAACACTTCGTGCAAGGTTTGGTGAAGATCAAACCAAAATTGTAGTTTCTACAGCTAGAAAAGGGCATATCGGGTGGAAGTTATATATGGAAGCTCTATCAAATTCTGGACCGATTTCTTTCAAAACCAATATCGTTCGTCCGTGGACCAAAAGTGTCTTGTGCAAAATTTTGTGAAGATCGAACAACAAATGCGACATGTACCCTATACCACAGTGTGGTGGTGTAGGTTGGTATAATTCAAGGCGGATTTAAAAAGGTGGTCTCACGCGAACAGCTGTTAACAGCCGGCAAGGTTTGACGGTAATAAGATGTCAGATTTTTGTTTGCATTCTGTTTGTTGTTATCTTCTTTCTCGCATATTCTCTGCTCATGTAAGCACATGTACACACACAAATTTCTTTGTGTGTGTAGGCTAAACGTCGATCATCTTGATGGCAATATGGCGGATTGCACCATATGATTGAGACCACCTTTAATTGTTTCACCATGGGTATAATTAAAGACTAAAATTTAGAAATTGGCCGAAATACGGAATCGACGGCAAAATCCTTCACATTTTATAAGACATTCGTCAAGAAATCGGACCGAAACCGTCTACGAATTCGGTTCCAATTCGGTACGATGCAAAAATTCCCATCCGAATTTTCCTGTCATTTTGCTCCGACATCGATCTGATGTCGGTACGATATGGCGGCAAATATATCAGATTTGGGAATATGATCCGACTTTGTCTGTCGTCCGACAATACGACAATTTTTACCAAATCTGGAAAGAAATCTGTTCGACAATTCAGAGGGAATTTATTTTTTATGTTCCCACATTTAAAAAAATTAAAATTTTGTTAGCTGGGTTCCCAGATTCGACTTGTCTGCACATATTCGTGCGAAACATACGACAATTCTTACCAAATCCGAAAAGAAATCAGTTCGACATGTCTAAAGGAATTTTTGTTTTATCTGATCAGTTGTAAGACATTCGTCAAGAAATCGCACCGATTCTTCGGCAATATCGTCCTCACTTTGTAAGACTTTCGTCGAGAAATAGTCTACGAACTCATCTCATCCGAATTTCCCTGGAATTTTGCTCCGACGTCAACCCGATAACGGCAAACATATCAGATTTCCCTAAGCCGTGTCAGACAACAAGACAACCACTTCTCTCGTTTTTAGTTACGATGTCGGTAAGACATCGGATCCGATATTGGATTATTCACCCGATTGTGGGACCGAAATCGGAAAAATTTGTTAGCTGGTTAATTGGTCACAAACAAATGCGTAATGTTTTTGCCCATGGCTGAACCACTAAAAGTTGTCTCACACGAACAGCTATTAACAACCAAACCGATTTTACGGTAGTAAATGTCAGATTTTTGTTTATTGTTTTATGTTATTATACCCTCCACCATAGGATGGGGGGTATACCAATTTCGTCATTCTCTTTGTAACTACTCGTAATATACGTCTGAGGCCCCATAAAGTATATATATTCTTGATCGTCGCGTCATTTTAAGTCAATTTAGCCATGTCCGTCCGTCTGTCTGTCGAAAGCACGCTTACTTCCGAAGGAGTAAAGCTAGCCGCTTGAAAATTTGCAAAAGTACTTCTTATTAGTGTAGGTAAGTTGGTATTGTGAATGGGCCATATCGGTCCATGTTTTGATATAGCTGCCATATAAACCGATCTTGGGATTTGACTTCTTGAGCCTCTAGAGTGTGCAATTCTTATCCGATCGAAATGAAATTTTGCACGACGTGTTTTGCTATGATATCCAACAACTGTGCCAGGTATGCTTCAAATTGGTCCATAACCTGATATTGCTGTCATACAAACCGATCTTGGGTCTTGACTTCTTGAGCCTCTAGAGGGCGCAATTCTTATCCGATTTGAATGAATTTTTGCACGAAGTATTTTGTTATGATATCCAACAACTGTGCCAAGTATGATTCAAATCGGTTCACAACCTGATATAGCTGTCATATAAACAGATATGGGGACTTGACTGCTTGAGCTTCTAGAGGGAGCAATTCCTATCCGATTTGTCTGCAATTTTGTACGACGGAGCCTCTCGTGACCATTAACATACGTGTTTATTATGGTCTGAATCGATCTATAGCCCGATACAGCTCTCTCAATTTTACTTCTTGAGCCCCCAAATGGCGCAATTCTTATTCGAATTGGCTGACATTTAACACAGGTCTCCAACATATATTTTAATTGTGATCCAAACCGGACCATATCTTGATATCGCTCTAATAGCTCAGCAAATCTTTTCTTATATCCTTTTTTTTTGCCTAAGAGATGCCGGGAAAAGAACTCGACAAATGCGATCCATGGTGGAGGGTATATAAGATTCGGCCCGGCCGAACTTAGCACGCTTTTACTTGTTTGTTTTACGTTAGAGCTTTGTTTTGCTCGCTTGTTAAGTGCACACGCACTATCTGCACACGTCCATGAGCACAAATTTCTTTTTGTGAGTTGGCAAGTCGAATTGTAAATCAGCTTGATGACATAATTGCTGTTTTTGTTGCAGTGTGTTGTAAAGGGTGATTTTTTTGAGGTTAGGATTTTCATGCATTAGTATTTGACAGATCGCGTGGGATTTCAGACATGGTGTCAAAGAGAAAGATGCTCAGTATGCTTTGACATTTCATCATGAATAGACTTACTAACGAGCAACGCTTGCAAATCATTTTCAGTGAATCATTTTCAGTGAAATCATTTTCAGTGAATCGACAAATTTTGTTCAGCGATGAGGCTCATTTCTGGTTGAATGGCTACGTCAATAAGCAAAATTGCCGCATTTGGAGTGAAGAGCAACCAGAAGCCGTTCAAGAACTGCCCATGCATCCCGAAAAATGCACTGTTTGGTGTGGTTTGTACGCTGGTGGAATCATTGGACCGTATTTTTTCAAAGATGCTGTTGGACGCAACGTTACGGTGAATGAACACATTTCGAACCGAATTCTGATTTTGGTAATAAAATTCAATGATTTGCAAGCGTTGCTCGTTAGTAAGTCTATTCATGATGAAATGTCAAAGCATACTGAGCATCTTTCTCTTTGACACCATGTCTGAAATCCCACGTGATCTGTCAAATACTAATGCATGAAAATCCTAACCTCAAAAAAATCACCCTTTACAACGAGGCGGCAGCCTTCATGACATAATTACCAGGTAGTGTACCGTAAACAGCTGAGTACAATTGTTTTCTCGCTAGTACACTCAATATTTTGCTGTTGGGCAACTGCCACTATTTGTAAGTGAATATAACTTGGCAGCCCTTGCCGATGAAGGAATTTCGAGTCAACACTTGGTACAATTAAGAGGTAGGGTCATTAGGACAACAACAAAAATTAACGTCAAACGAAACTACCTTGAGTGACAAATGCCGTAAATGTCAAAGTGATTATATTGGGTTGCCCAAAAAGTAATTGCGGATTTTTTAAAAGAAAGTAAATAAATGCATTTTTAATAAAACTTTGAATGAACTTTAATCAAATATACTTTTTTTACACTTTTTTCTAAAGCAAGCTAAAAGTAACAGCTGATAACTGACAGAAGAAAGAATGCAATTACAGAGTCACAAGCTGTGAAAAAATTTGTCAACGCCGACTATCCGCAATTACTTTTTGGGCAACCCAATAGAAATAATCTTTGTTTTACAACTTATCTTCTTCAAATGTGTTTTATAACTGTATTTTCATCATTAGAACACTGTTTTGTTGCTTATGTGTGGAATATCGGATGAAATAGAACATCTTTCTAAGATGAAAAATCTCACAGCTATCAAGCTTTTAACATTTAGTTTTACTACAAAATCAAAACAAAAATAAAAAAAATTCTACTCAGCTGTTCGCATGATCTCACATATTGGTGATTTCCCCATATGGTTTTATGTTGTACACAAAGATTTTAGGAATGCTACAAGACAGTCAAACTGCTTGGATTTCCTTTCTAATAAACCCCACAATTAAGTACAAACATGTGTGAAACTGCTGTATGATGTTTACATTTTACAATATTTCCGTTAAATAAAAAAGTCGTTTAATCTTGCTATATACGGTTCCAAAAGTCAACGAAAATTTGTATACCTTATAAAATTTTTCTACACAATTGAACATGATTTCGTAAAAAATTGATTTTGTAAAGGGTGATTTTTTTGAGGTTAGGATTTTCATGCATTAGTATTTGACAGATCACGTGGGATTTCAGACATGGTGTCAAAGAGAAAGATGCTCAGTATGCTTTGACATTTCATCATGAATAGACTTACTAACGAGCAACGCTTGCACATCATTGAATTTTATTACCAAAATCAGTGTTCGGTTCGAAATGTGTTCATTCACCGTAACGTTGCGTCCAACAGCATCTTTGAAAAAATACGGTCCAATGATTCCACCAGCGTACAAACCACACCAAACAGTGCATTTTTCGGGATGCATGGGCAGTTCTTGAACGGCTTCTGGTTGCTCTTCACTCCAAATGCGGCAATTTTGCTTATCTACGTAGCCATTCAACCAGAAATGAGCCTCATCGCTGAACAAAATTTGTCGATTCACTGAAAATGATTTCACTGAAAATGATTCACTGAAAATGGTTTGCAAGCGTTGCTCGTTAGTAAGTCTATTCATGATGAAATGTCAAAGCATACTGAGCATCTTTCTCTTTGACACCATGTCTGAAATCCCACGTGATCTGTCAAATACTAATGCATGAAAATCCTAACCTCAAAAAAATCACCCTTTATTAACGAAGGAACAAAAAGAGGAATTGGTTAAAATGCTGCATTCGACATATCAACTTGCCTCAATCTAAATGTGCCACTTTTACGATATTGGGAAGACCTAGCAGACCGTACGGTCTTTGGTTTACACATTAAACAAACTTCTATCGTAAAGCCATTTTTAAGTCAGTTTGCATTTGCATTTTCCAAGTGAAATGGTAACTCTGGAGGTAATCAACTGAACATACTTCTTTCGTGACAACTGCTGTCAAACTTATTTTCATTTGAAAAATTGAATTGTGCCGCTTTGTGAAATTGTTTTTCAATCGTGTTGGAGATTTGTAAACTTGTAATCAAAAAAAAGACCATGAATTCCCGCAAGAATAACACCAGCAACAGCAGCAGTGAATCTGCAAATGCCATAAGCTACGTTAGAGATTTTAGTGTACAGGCGGCTATATATCGCAACAACAAATCAGAGGAATCACTGGTTTTGCTAAATCGCAGTGCTTCCCTGCTCAGCACTGCCATACTGCCTCAATACTTTGCACCCGGCAATTTGGAAATATCGAAATTCTACATTGATTTGCATGCTGTGATGGGAAGCTTATCCGCTGATTCAGATGCCTTGTGGGCCTGTGTGGCTGTATTGCAGCATTGTTCCAAGAATTTGGAGGCTCGTGCGGCCATTGTAGATGAATATCGTTTTATACCACTGTTGACATTTCTCTTAAAACGCACCCAACCGGGAGACAAACAGCAGAGAGTGTTAACTTTATTACAGGAGTTGACATTTGGCATAAAAATTACATGGGAAGAGCCATATATTGTGGTATTGCTGGAACAATTAGTGCAAATTGTCTACCAAGCCTCAGAGGAGGGCGAGGAATTACATGCCCAGTTAGCTTTGTCCACGCTTATAAATATGTGCTATAAAAATTTTGTTGTTCTATTCCTGTTCTTGCGTTCTGTAAATATTTCAAGCTTCAGTCGACGCATACAAAACTATGGAATGTTGGCCAATAAAATGTTGATCATTCTCTCTGAGGACATTCATTCGCCAGACCAAAAGGAGTTGCATTTATTTTTGCGTTCATGCTTTGCTGCTATCGATGAATGCATTAAAACATGGAATGTTCCACACTTGAGGCATATTGTAGAGTTTCTGAAGGATTCAAAAGCGCACAGTGGTCTCCATCAGGCAATGTTGAGCTATCAATTTTACTTTGAGGATATCGAAAAGGTTTTGGATGTAAGTAATATTTGGATGTATATATTAAGTGTTAAAAATTATTCGCTGTTGTTGTAGCCAATATTGCCTGTTGTACACTAAGGTGGTAGGCTTCACCAATGAAGACCAATTTGGCACGTTCAACTGGCTGTCATGGGATTGCTTGGCAATAGTCTTTAGCTTTAGTATGGTATTTGATGTTTTCTGGAGTCTTTTGGCAAATGCTGTGCAAAAATCGGATTGCCCGAATGTTATTATGAGTCTTATTCAACATCTGGATGTCAGTTACGCCAAAAACTAAGTCTGGTTACCTAAGTAGGTTTTTGTCATCCGCAATGTTTGGAAGGCTGCCACGTTTTGTTGGTATGCCAATATGTCTAGTTCCATGGAGACTTCTTTCTGTATACAGGTAGGGTATAGAACGGCAATGACTTTGCAGGGGGGATTTAAAGGTAACCCCTGAAGGTCTCTATCAAGTCCTCAATATCCCTTTTTCACATATAGGCTTGCATTCCTTGGCCAGATTCTGTTAAACGAAGCGATTTTTTTATAGCCATATACTTGAATGTTGCATGAAGTAGCGATGCTTGACAAGTTCCCTTATGAATTGTTCCGGTATACAAAACCTATTGCTGGGGATTGTTGTTTTGCCCGTCCACTATTCATTTGCTCAGATTCTGCAATATATCCATATTGTAGAGTTTCGGTAGCAACTCTGCAACTTAGATAAGGTGCGTTGAAAGCGAGCTGTTTGTAAGATAAGTAGGACTGGCCAAGCATAAGAAGAGGTTTCGTATGTTGTTGTAGCAGTGCGTTATACACTGAAGTGGCAGCCCTTGCCGAAGAAGGAATCCACCGGGTCAATCCGGTACGTATAACCGGCTACCATGGGATTGTGCCCTGGACTAGTTCAGATTGCCTTGGATACGGCTAGGTAGTCTTACAATGGTTGCTATAAAAACAGCCCAGTAGATGCAGCTAATGTTTAGGTTGAATGAGTAACCATGGAGGCCACCCCAACCAGAGGTAAGCATGTCCGCCTATGACGCCGATCCTCTGGCTTCAAATCCGAACCTAAACATTTGAAAGCATTTGTGAGGTACACTGCAAAGTTAAAACTTCTGTACCAAGTGGTTTCGTTATGCGGCACGCCGTTCGGTCGTTTAAAAAAGCAGGCTCCCTTTTTTTTAGCTTAAACTTTTATCAGACTGCACTAATTGCACTGTTCCTTAAGGGAATGCTCATGGGATATTCAGTAGTAGTAGAGTAACCTACCATAAAGATTTTTCACTGGGAGGTCTGTACTTCTGTATTTCATTAGCAAGAAAGGAAGGACATAGCGGGAGACGACCGTAGCGTAGAGGTTAGCATGTCTGCTTATGACGCTGAACGCCTGGGTTCGAGTCCTGGCGTGATTATCAGAAAAAATTTCAGGGTGGTTATTTTGTCATATTTGTGAGGTATCCTGTCATGTTAAACTTCTGTATCAAGTGCTGTCGCTATACAGAATGCTGTTCGGACTCTTTCGCTATACATAATGCTGTTCGGACTCTGCATAACAAAGGAGTTCCCTTATCATTGAGCTTAAACTTGAATCGGACAGCACTCAGTGACCCGGCACGGGATAGCTATGAGCACCACACAGGCTGGAACATTTAGCTCTGATCTGTGTGGTGCTCATTGCTGTTACGGGAAGCTTAGATGCGAGCTACCGGGCGCGTCCACAGGTTGCGGATAGTGGAAAACTCTATATGGAGTAGCTGCAACCACAGTCGAGGACAATAAGCGGTTTCGAGCGGAGAGTCTCAGTGAGAAGCCGGGCGGCACCGGTTCTCACATAAATACTGAGTGCCTGTGGTTACCTCCCCCGGCAACCCACAGTAGTTCTGGCCCAATTGCCTTTCAGCAGATGCAGGCGCCTCAACTCCTACAGATCTAGATTGATGCCAATGTGCAAGAAGTGTGTCAAACGGGATAACTATGAACAACACGCTGGCTGGAACTTGAGCTTACCTGGAGGCTACATGGCGCGTCCATAGGGTAAGGATAAGTGGAATGCTGCAACGACAGTCGCGGGCATTCAACGCTATTAAGCGGATATTTGTTGTTTTTGTAGCCCCCTTTGTATGTGGAGGTAGCGACTTTCGTCAAGCTCCATCGGTAGAATCGCCGTGGTAACTGTGTGGCCATTGGTTATATAAAGGCGCGAATAACCCGCCTTGTCGCATTGAGTATCATAGGCACTATTTAAAAAAGAGCCAGTCTCGCCGGCCTCTCACTGAGACAATTGTAGCTACCCCCTTCCACAAACGGACGAACCAGGCAGCTCCCAGCTGAGGTTCTCGTAATGACGATGAGCATCACATAAATCGGAGCTCAGAGTTCCAACCCGTGTGGTACTCATAGTTATCCCGTTCTGAGAAGCGGAGAGTCTCACTGAGAGAGGAGTGTCTCAGTGAGAGGCCAGGGGGCACCGGGCCTTTCGTAAATACTGAGTCTATTATGCTCGATATGACAAGACGAGTTATTGGCACCTTTAAATAACCAACGGCCATCACGTTCCCGCTGGGGATAGCTACTTCCGCATGCCAATGTAGCTACAACATCTACATATTGCCATGTCGATCTTTCTTATGCACCGGAACATGCTTGCTCACCTGAAGGAGCTTGACGAGGATCGCTACCTCCTCATGAAAATGTGACTAATACAACACCACAACATAACTCCTTTATTAGTGGTCAGTGATATCTTTTCATAAACCAGCAACTACTTCAATCGACGGTAGACCATTCGAGTACAGATTCCTACCTCGCCAACAACTCCGAACAGGACGTCCTCTCTACTATAATGTGTAGTTCGAAAAATGACATGAATGCAAGTGCGGTCTCTGGTTCGCTTGGAGTGGAGGAGCTCTCCTTGGGATATTCGTCCGCCTTCTCATATTCCGCAATGCCATCTTGTCCAGGAACGGAGATTATAAGGGATTCTAAACATTTCCACGAATCCAAGGCATTAAACGCCGTCATACTGTCCATCTGAATCTCTGGCTACAAAGGCTATTTTAATCGAACAGACCTCGCTGATCGAAAAAAAAACATGTCTCGACATCATACGCCATATGCGAATAATTTCGTGCCATCATTGTTGAGATCCTGTATGCTTCATTTATCACGATTCTCCAGAGAATCGGCTAGAATACATTCCCTATAGGTGTTTCTCTTGTCACCCGTCCTGACCACATTAAGCCCAAATTTGCATTGATTATTATGACACGTGGCACTTTATTTGAACAATGTGTGATATTCCGGTAGACCACCAGGTGGTCCAGCTTGTGACTATCGACCCTATTTTCGGGTCGTCAAAAGCCTCCTAGCTATCCAGGAAGGCCGTAAGTGTACTTCTTCTGTCGTGGCTCCTTCTGTTTGAATTTTTACGGGGTTATATCCTTTCCAATTTCATGTCTATCCGTCTTTACTGCGATGCGAATTTCAACCTTTTTGCGATTCCGTGGTAGGACAAACTTTTGACCTTTTCGAACTCCCTGGTACGAGTTGTCCCATCCACAGCTTTCCGCCATACCAGATCCCATTTGTCAGGTCTAGTGTCTCAGTGGCCGTAAAAGTCATTTTAATTATCTAACGAACCTCTTTCGGTGTGAGTAAATTGGGCACTGTGCCTTTCGATTTTTTTCCTCCGTATTCCATTTTCCATGACAGTTTCGAATAGGGGATCAGTTGGTTCCCAACCATTTCCTTGTAAAGATTTTCGAAAGGAGCGAAAGTCTTTCCAGCTGGTGTCGTATTGGATAATGACTACTCTGACCTCTCTCACGTTGTTTTTGTTCTAGCCATACTTGGAAATAGCGATCCTCGTCAAGCTCCTAAAGTTCACCAAGCTTGTTTCGTTCCAGGGGACTGATAGCCGATGGAATATGATGGCCATTGATTATTTAAAGGCGCAAATAACTCGCCTTGTCTTATAGAGCATCGTTATTTAAGCAAGAGCCGATGCCGCCCGTTTTCTCACTAACACTCCCTACTCGATACCGCTAATTGTTCGCGGTTGCAGCTACTCCGTATGGAGCATTTTACTCTCTCGTGATAACAATGAACACCACACCGACCGGAGCTCATGGTTCCAGCATATGTGCTGCTCATATTTCTCTCCCGTACATGACCTTGGTATGTAGGTTCAAGCCACATATACATTTAACCTCTCGTATAAGTCCTCAATTATAATCATCATATGATACAATCCTAATGTGCTAAGCAGGTGGCATAGAGGAATAGATAGATGTTAATCAGAGGTGACATCACTGGATCAATCTGTACCGTCACCGTGCTGTGCAGTTTGCGAAGTCCATGTTGATTTCACCCTTTTGTAAAATTCAACAAGGATCGAGAGAGAAGAGAGATCGGTCTGTACGTTTCCCCTTCACCCAACTCGGGGTCTAGATTTGGTAGCGTTACCATTGCTCATTTTCCATATTTTGAATAATTGAAGAGTATGAGGTCGATGAGGTACTCAACTGTCCGTTACAAATTTCGAATCAAAGAAAGATTTAAATCCCCTAAAATAATTACTCACCTATTGATTATAAGACCGCTAGCACTTTTTCCAAACGGCTTTTGATATACCCTCAATTTTCATTACAAAATTAATTTCTTTTTACTACTTTATTTAGCGTTTAGAAACCAGAGCAAGCATGGACGATTCAAATGAGGACACGCGTAAGCATCAGCAAATATGCTTGGGATTGCTATTTGAACTAATGGAGCACATCATGGACCTCTCGGGTCAAGTGGATGAGGAAGGCAAAGAAAATGCAGCCATAAGTTTAGATTCCAACATTCCTAGAATCTTTGAACTGTTATGTAACTGGCTGCAGTCTGCAGTGTGTGGTGTGCAAGCTATAAATCTGCTAGACAGCCTAGTCAGGCTTGGTAAGTCTTCGCCAACAATTTACGAGTAGTTCCACAAAGTTATGTGAATATTTTTTCTTCTTCAAGCTAAAAAGGAATCAATAGCACCACGTATTTCACGTGATCCCTCTGTGGTAATTCAATTGATAAATTCGTCCGAAAAACCTGAGACATCACCTCTTCAGACTGCGGCTGTGCTTCGGCTTTTAGTTTCACTATTGCATCAGACAAAAACGGAGAAATTAATTTTGTCAAAAATAACTGAATCGTATTTTGATAAAATATTGGCTCCATTGCTGGCGATAAAACCGGAAATGCCAGACAATTCCCTGAGTAAGGAGGAAATTGAAAAGTCCATTTTCTGTCTGCTGCTGTTGATAAATTTCACCGATATTGCCAAGAAGGCCTATTTTGAGAAGTGTTGCACTTTATTGCAATTGCCACAAATACAGCATGCCTTGGCCAGAGCCATGATTAGTGGCGGCGAAAGAGTTTGTTCTGCAGTTTTTCAAATATCTCAATTTGAGCATTTTCCCCAGACAGAAGTGGCCAAGGTGAGATGTATAGAAACAATTGAAAATGGTAATAGATTGTTATAATCTTGATATTCCGGTTTTTAGCATATTTCAAAACTGAATTCTTCCATCAATCAAATGTCCACTTGCTCAGCTCCATCTGGAGACCAATGGCGTAATTTAAATGCTATTCTTAAAAGCCATAAAACTTTCGTTAGCAAAGAGTTGGAAGAACGATTGCATGCCTTAATCGATGTCATATCTAATGCTGAACGTAACAATCAACTCAACAATGTTGCAACCTCACAGATTATGGAGTTATTCAATTATAAAATTAAAAATTTAAATGCTGCAGAGAAAAGCATGCAGAAGCGGCTGGAGGATGCCAGTAATGAGGTAAATTGAACTTGCTACTTTGGTTTGCTTTCATTGTGTATATGTTTTCCTTTTTCCCCTTTTTCAGATTACTCAATTGACTCAACGCATCAATTTTCAAAATGCCGAGCTGGAAAAGTACCATACTATGAATTTTGAGCTACACATTAATCAGGAATCTCTTCAAACGCAATGCAAGGATTTGAAACATCAGAAAGATAACTTGAAACGAAACATGACGGAGCTTATGAAAAAACTATCAGAACAATCGGAGACACTACAAATCAGTGAAAAGCGTTTGGCTGTCAAGGTTTCAGAAATGATTGGTTAGTTTGTCTTATGGCCGTTATTTATGTTGTTATGTATGAAAATGTGTCTTCTTTTTTAGTGCTGCAAAAAAGCTACAACGATCTCAAGGATCAACTTCAACAAAAAACAGAGGAATTGGAGAAATTGCACACAGCTAGCAAAGAGAGTGTAAGTTTTATTTTAGTTCTCTGTCACTAGGGTGTCCTATTTTAAAATCATGTATGAGCTGTTTACACAAGAATTGTGTTATATGTAACACCAGTTAGACCGGTAGGATTTGCTATGCCCAAAAATGTCCCTTTGGAAAAAGATTGTTCTTAAAGCATTTTTAAGCCGATAATCCAGACGATCTGAGCTAAGCGTCATTCTCAGATTCACATAAATATGTTCAGTGTATTTGTAATCTGCTTTCAAAACCATGCTTTTATATCACATAGCTGACCCGGGCCCGCTCCGATGCGCCTTCTTTTACTTTATATGGAACAAAAGTTTCCTTGGAATATTTATTTTCGACAATTAAAGAGCTTTTAGTGAAATACCATGCTACGATATAGTATATCGCTTGAATAACAGTTTAACAATATAAGTGCCTTTACCTGAATCCCATATGATCTTTATTGGTCTACGAATTTAAGTTTGTCTGATTTAGGGGTGTTTTCGGGGGTGAGGTGGTCCCCCAGACACTTGGTCCTGAAAAATGCCAGCATCGTGCTCCTCTCTTAAATACTATTTATTTAAACCCCATATTGCCATTTGCTTAAGAGGAGTTAACAGGATGAGGTGTCTCCCAAACACATGGCCCCAAAATAATTTATCAAATTCGTTTTCTAATCTCAAATACCTTTCATTTGAGCCACATATAGGCATGGTCAAAATATTTTTTCCCTTTGGGGGTGTTTTGGGAAAGGGGTGATGCCCTAAATACATGGTCCTACATTTGGATATCAAATTCGTATTCTACTCCCAAATACCTTTATTTGAGCCCCATATTGCGATGGTAACTAAAAAATTGCTGTTTGTGGGGTATTTTGGGAAAGGGTTAGACGCCCAGAATATTGGTCCCGAAAATGGGTATCAATACTTGCTCTATCCCCCAATACCTTTCATTTAAGCTCCACATTGACATGGTCGATAAATATGACCGATTAAGGGGTGTTTTGGGGATTGAGGTGGTCCCCCAAACACTAAGCCCGGAAAATATATCAGCAACGTGCTCTATTCTCATTTATTTGAAAAACATATTGCCTTTGGCCTCAAAATTGAATATCAAATTCGTTTTCTAATCTCATTTAAACTCCTTATTGCAAAAGTCAGCAAATATGTACGGTTTGGGGTATTGGCCCTAAAAACTTTGAATATTAGGTTCCACTCCCCTAATGTTGATATCAGATACATGGGCACTCCCACATACCTTTAATTTGAGCCCCATATTTCCATAGTCGGCAAACATGACCGGCTTGGGGGGTGTTTTGGGGATGGGCGTCTACTCAGTGAGTTAGCCTTGAAAATATATATCGGATTCGTGTTCTACTTTAAAAACCCTCTTATTTGAGCCTGATATTGGAATAGTCGGAAAATACCTACTATTTGAGTGGTGTTGTGGGGGTGGGGTGGCCCCATAGACACCTTTTCCGAATATTGATATCAAATTCGTGCTTTACTTCCAAAGACCTTTTTATTTGAGCCCCATATTGCTATGGTCGTAAATTTGTGCCCTTTGGGGGATGTTTTTGGTGAAAAGCGGCACCCCAAACACTTGGTTCCATATTTGGATATCAGATTCGTATTCTACATTCAAATACCTTTTATTTAAGCCCCATATTCCTATGGTCAGTAAATATGTCCAGTTTGGGGGTGTTTTGGGAAAGGGGTGGACCCCCAGAAACGTGGTCCCACATTTGGATATCAGATTCGTATTCTACTCGCAAAAACCTTTCATTTGAGTCCCATATTGTCATGGTCGGTAAATATGTCCGATTTAGGGGTGTTTTGGTGCTTGGGGTGGTCCCCCTAACACTTGGTCCGACATTTGGATATCAGATTTCTTATCCTAAATACCTTTTATTTGAGTCCTATATTGTCTTCATTGGTGTAAATATATGTTTGGTAGATTTTAGGGTGTGGCGGCCCCCTAGGTACCTATCCGAAATTTGGATATAAAATTACTATATGATACTATATGAGAGCACACAAAAATTCGCTTAAATCGCAGCACCCATCTCCGAGATCTGGCGTTTCTGAAAATTAGGGTAAGGGGGAGGGTACTGCGCTACGGTGGCCTGCACATTTATACTCACCTTCCAAATCCCTTTCATTTCATATCCATATTACCTCAAAAGGCAAAATGTCCTAAATGTTTTTTTTTGGGTTGGGGCGATGTCCCAGACAATTTTGACTCCACTTGTATATTATATTCTCACTCTTATGTTTAGGTTGAATGGGTAGAGAGGAAAGGGAGAAGTGTAAAATATGTGAAAGAATAATAAGAAGAAATCTAATCAAAGGGTATAAACAAAAATGGATTTAGCAGTAAATGGGGATAAACAATGTGGATGATATCAGCTTACACAAAAGCCTTGTAAACCCTAGCAGATAAAGAAATTGCAGAAAGTTGGGAACTACAACTTTGAGATAGTCAGCAGCTTTATCTACCTCGACACCGCCGTAACCGAAATAAATGACACCAGTTTTGAAATAAGACGAAGGATAATATTGGCTAACTGATGTTACTTTCATTGAGCAAACTGCTACACTCGATAGACGACAATTACACTATATTATTCAATCCCATGGCAGCCGGTTATACGCACCGGATTGACCCGCACCGAATCCTTCATCGGCAAGGGCTGTCGGTTCAGTGTACGTGTTCTACCATTTTTCGTCAGGGGAGAGGCACATCCCGCGGTTGGAAAGAACCCTGGACCCTGGTTCTGTTCAGTTTGCCAGAACCGCCTCATCATCGGTCGGTGTCGGTGAGGTGTAACCGGTGCATGGAGTGGGTACATTTTCGATCTTGCTCTGGCCTCACATCGCTACGGGAGCATAGTCATACTGAATATGTTGCAAGGTGCTGTGTGAACAAAGCCTGCAGTGGGTCACAAGCGTTGTCGTCGTCTCCTTCTGCGTCCTCGTCGTCGGACAATGTAACCCCCCAACCTCTCCCGTGCGGCAATATACGCAACAGCAGCATTCCAGGTCAGGCAATGGTCTGAGAGGCAAGATCGAAGAGATAGTGGATTTTATGAATCGTAAGAACATATTAGTTGCAGCGACACAAAGCTGACCAACATCTACAGCCTGCACAGTTGTCACGGATGCAATGTGCTACCTAAGGATCGCTTAAGGAATGGATGTGGTGGGTTGGCCTTCCTATCTATATTGACCTATCTCGCCTGCGCCTGGCGCTAGTGACCCCAACATGGAGAATAAAAGTACCTTTTATGGTCTTTAGGTTAGCTCGGTCTGAGCCATTTTAGGAACAGATGTTGGGAGTCTTTATACAACTTACTGTTCCAAATTTCAGCGAAGTCGGGTAATAAATGCGGCTGTTATAGGCCTAAGACCCAAAATCGACATATCGGTCTATATTGTAGCTATATTCAAATGTGTTCCGATCTGACCCTTTTTGGTTCTGATATCGACGGGCCTAATAAAACTCACTGTTCTAAATTTCAGCGAACTCCGGTAATAAATGCGCCTGTTACAGGCTTAAGACCCTAAATCGGCATATCGGTCAATATGGCAGCTATATATAAATATAGTCCGATCTGAACCATATTTGAGACGAATGTCAGGAGAACTAAGACTACCCACTGTTTCAGTGAAATCGGGTAATAAATAGAGCTTTTAGGGGATTCAGACCCTTTGTCGCCAGATCGGTCTATGTGGTAGCTATATCTAAATATAGTCCGACCTAAACCACATTTGGGTCCTATGTTAGGAGGCGTAAAATTACTCAATGTTTCAAATTTCAGCTAAATTGGTTAAAAAATAAAGCTTTTATGGGCTTTAGACCCTTTATCTGGAGATCGGTCTATATGGCAACTATACCTAAATATAGTCCGATTTGATCCAAATTTAGGTCAAATATCAGGAGGCTTAAGATAACCCTCTGTTTCAAATTTCAGCGAACTCGGTTAAAAAATAAAGCTTTTTTGGGCTTCAGACCCTTTAACGGCAGATCGGTCTATATGACGGCTTGGATCCTATGTTAAGAGGCGTAAAACTACTTACTGTTTCAAATTTCAGCGAAATCGGTTAAAAAATAAAGCTTTTATGGGCTTCAGACACTTAATCGGGAGATCGGTCTTTATGGCAGCTATATGTAGATATAGTCCGATCTGGACCATGTTTGGGTCCTATGTTAACTTTCAGCAAAGTTAAAAAATAAAGGTTTTATGGGCTTTAGATCCTTTATCTGGAGATCGGTCTATATGGCAGCTATACCTAAATATAGTCCGATTTGATCCATATTTAGGTCAGATATCAGGAGGCTTAAGATAACCCTCTGTTTCAAATTTCAGCGAACTCGGTTAAAAAATAAAGGTTTTATGGGCTTCAGACCCTTTATCGGCAGATCGGTATAAATGGCAGCCTTATATAAATATAGTCAGATATGGACCATATTTGGGTCAGATGTCGGGAAGCCTTAAGCTACTCACTGTTTTGCAAGCTTCAGCGAAATCGAATGAAAAATAAAGCATTTATAGGCATTAGACCCTTTATCGGAAAATCGGTCTATATAGCAGCTATATTCAAATATGGTTCGATTTGGCCCGTTCAAGAACTTAACTAGCGTGCATCAAAAAGACGTACATGTGCCAAATTTCAGCTCAATATCTCAATTTTTTAAGGCTCTAGAGAGATTACAACAGACGGACGGATAGACAGACAAACACACGGACATCGTTAAATCGACTTAGAATTTTACGACCATCCGAAATCTATATACTTTGTAGGTTCGGAAATTGATATTTCGATGTGTTTCAAACGGAGTGAGTAAATCCTTCGTTGGTGGGTATAAGAATTAAAATTTCGGTTACATTTTATACACAGTTTTTTTTTTTAGATTCAATAAAAAAAATTATTGAATCAATTTACTTTTTAATTAAAAATTTTAAAAAATTTCAGTCACGATTGTAATTGAAATAAAGTTCAGATTCATTTAAAAAATGATTGAATCAATTAATTTTTTAATTGAAAATGACAAAACTATCAATCAGAAAAAGTTCAGATTCAATTAAAAAAATGATTGAATCTCGAACACCTCGACATATGCGTCTAAGACCCCATAAGGTATATATATTCGTGATCGTTATGACATTTTTAGTCGATCAAGCTATGTCCGTCCATCCGTCGTAAAGTAAGCCGCTTGAAATTTTGCACAAACACTTTTTATTAGTGTAGGTCGGTTGGGATTGTAAACGGGCCAAATCGATCCATGTTTTGATATAGCTCTGCCATATAAACCGATCTTGGGTTTTGACTTCTTGAGCCTCTAGAGGGCGCAAATCTCGTCCGATTTGACTGACATTTTGCACATGGTGTTTTGATATCACTTCAAACAACTATGCTAAGTATCGGTTTATAACCTGATATAGCTGCCGTATAAACCGATCTTGGGTCTTGACTTCTAGAGCTTTTAGAGGGCGTAATTATTATCCGATTTGCCTGAATTTTGCACGTGGTGTCTTCCAACAACTGTGCTTTATATGGTTCAAATCGGTTCTTAACCTGATATAGCTGTCATATAAAGCGATCTTTTGTTTTGACTTCATGAGCCTCTAGAGGGCGCAATTATCGTCCGATTTGGCTGAGATTTTGCACGTGGTGTTTTGGTATTTCTTCCAACAACTGTTCTAAGTATTGTTTAAATCGGATGGTTAAAATCGATTCATTACCTGATATAGCTGCCATATAAACCGATCTGAGATCTTGACTTCTTGAGCCTCTAAAGGACGCAATTCTTATCCTATTAGGCTGAAATGTTGTATAAAGTATTTTGTTATGACTTGCAACAACCATGCGAAGTATGATCAAAATGGGTTCATAACCTGGTATAGCTGTCATATAAACTGATCTTGAATCTCGACTTCTTGAGCGGTTAGAGGGCGCAATTCTCATCCGATTTGGTTGAAATATAAAGCGATCTTTTGTTTTGACTTCTTGAGCCTCTAGAGGGCGCAATTATCGTCCGATTTGTCTGAAAATTTGCACGTACTGTTTTGGTATCACTTTCAATAAGTATGGTTTAAATCGGTTCATTACCTGATATAGCTTCCATATAAACCGGTCTGGGATCTTGACTTCTTAAGCCTCTAGAGGGCGCAATTCTTATCCTATTAGGCAGAAATTTTGCAAAAAGTATTTTGTTGTGACTTGCAACAACCATGCGATGTATGGTCCAAATTGGGTCATAACCTGGTATAGCTGGCATATAAACTGATCTTGGATCTCGATTTCTTGAGCCGCTAGAGGGCGCAATTCTTATCCGATTTGGCTGAAATTTTGCATGAGACTTGTTATGACTTCCAATAACTGTGCTAAGTATGGCGCAAATCGGTACATAACCTGATATAGCTGCCATATAAACCGATCTGGGATCTTGACTTCTTGAGCCTCTAGAGAGCGCACTTCTCATCCGATTTGGCAGAAATTTTGAACTACGATACGATTTTGATCCCGATATTGCTTCTTGAGCCGCTTTGGCAGAAATTTTGAACAACGCCTTCTCCGATGACCTTTAACATACGAGTCCAATATGGTCTAAATCGATTTATAGCTCAATACAGCTACTATATAAACCGATCTCCCGATATTTCTTGAGCCGCAAGGCGCAATTCTTATCCGAATGAACTGAAATGTTACACAATGACTTATACAATGTTTAGCATTAAGTTCATTTATGGTCCGTATCGGACTATAACTCGATATAGCTCCAATAGCATAACAGTTTTTATTCATAATTCTATGTTTACCTGAAAAGAGATACCGCATAAAGAACTCGACAAATGCGATCCATCTTAGTCTTACTTTTCAAATACGAACTGAGTGAATAAGGGTAAATTTTTATCAGAATCCAAGGTGGTGGGCACCCAAATTTCGGCCCGGCCGCACTAAGCACGCTTTTACTTCTTACTTGTAATACGTAACTCTTGAACGTCTTGAACGAATAATAATACTAAGATTTCAACTTTTGGGAAGATATATTTAATATATTAAAGCCTTTATTGGTAATTTAAATAAAAAAATGGCAAATTAAAAATTTCCACTTAACATATGCTCATCTTGAATATTTGCATACTTAATTCCCGACGCCGGTTTACGATACTCCAACGCCATTGAGGAGGATAAATTTTTGGCTGTAACCGAGGTCTGTTGCATACGACGACGATGTAAAAAGAAGAAGGCGGCCAAAATTAAAAGAACCAGAATAAATATCAAGGGTATGATGTACGACAGCGGTGATGCTCGTTGAACCTTGTCCATGGGTGCTGTAGGTTTTGTGTGCATGTTACTGCTACTGCGTGGTGTAGGTTTTGGCTGCATAGTTGCCTCAGGATGTGAAATCATTGTATTAGGAGCTACAAATGATGTGGGATTAACTGCCATCGTTGGCAAAGCAACAATAGTTGCAGGAATAGTATTGGTAAAAGCAAATGGTGTGCTCTCCATTGTGGAGGAAGGTAAACTTACCACCGTGCTAGTGGTTAATGATATGAATGTGGGTAAGCCTGTCGACATAAATGTTGATGTTGTGGCAGTTATAAATGCCGAGTCGCTATTAACCATGGCCCTTGGGGTAGTGGTTGGCATAGCAATGAGTGAAGCCTTTAGAAAACCCGTTTGGGAGCAAGAGCAACGCAAAAACTTTCCTAATTCTGCTGATTTACAAGCTTCCGAAGACCATTGCGAGTTATAGGAGGACTTCATGAAACACTTATTTACTCTCTGCTCCGAGGGGTATATGTCCAATTGCACATTGCCTGGATTGTTGTTCATGTCCTGTAGTTTCAGTTCCTGCAAATGATTGTCATCTATGATTTCATAGATATTATATTGTATGAGGGAAGACTCCTCCTCTTGTATGTTCTCATGGAAGTTGAATGATTTTATAACCAAACAATATCTGGCTTCACTTTGAAGTATTTTGGAATCCAGAGCCTTGAACTGGACTATGAGTTTGTCGAAAAGGTCTTCGGTGATTTGAGTGGTTGAGGGCTGTTGCAAATTCTCTCCCTTGATCTGTTTCAAAGTCAACGATACTGTGGAGGTCTTCAAAGATTCTTTCTTTAGACTTTTCTTTAGGCACATTTTTTGAGCCAACTTGGAGATTTTCTCTATAAAATGGTCTACGGCCTCGGGGGAGTATTCCTCGGTTTTCAGTAGATCCTCTAGCAGAATCATTTGTGTTCTTTGATATAAGTCCTGGTTTTGATTGACAATTCTCTTAAAACGTCGTGGCATGGCGTCTTGTCGGCGAAAACGTTTCTCCTCTACTTTGGGTGCTTCAATGAGGTTTTCCAAAATTTCCAAAAGCTTCTCAATGGTGGTCTTATCCATTTGTTTGGTATAATCCAAAACTTGCTTTGACCTTTCCACAAACTCGTGTATGTTATCAGGGCTTATGTAGACACTGTGGCCAGGCTGCTCTAAAAGCTTTTCAATTTGTTTGGTAATCAAAACTTTGGCATAACTTTCAAACCTTTCGCGGTATTGCGATTTGCCATTTCGAAATGTTATCAAAGCCATAGTGACCTGATTGAAGGCATCCTGAAAATCGGTCAACATAAAGAGGGAATTTACCTTTTGCAAATATTCCTCATATTCGGTGTCACTTAGCTCCTCAAAGTGCAGGCTAATCTCTGTGTCATTGACAATCTTACTGCAGGCCTGTCTGATGTCACACATTTCTACCGCAAACTGCAAAGGCTTCTCAGCAAAAGGCAGCGTTGTCTCCCAGGTTTTGTATGCGAAATATTTGCCAAACGACAAATCAAAAGAGTCCATGCGTACTTTCAGCTCATAGCGCACTGGAGAATCTAAGAGCAAATCCTTGGCCTCTTGGGAATTTATAACGAAGGTGGTTTTCAGGGCTATTCCCCCCAAGGGTTGAACAAACACTTTTAAAGCCTGGGGCGGGGAATTTGTGTGTAGGTCTATGGTGAAATAGCCGGTTATAACCTTTTTCCAAGGCTCTTCTTCAAAGGCCTCACCATTGCTCGTCTGGCCCATGGCTTGCAGTTGTTCGCTTTGTACAAAGGGTTTGGGACAGGTAACATCCAAGCGAAACTTGTACATTGCATCTCCCTCAAATCCAGGCCAGGTCAGTTCGCTTTTCAACTCCTTCTTGGGAATATGCAGTGTTATCTCTCTGTTAACGGTGGAATTAGAAAAGTCTGCTATTTCCTCTAGGAAATATTTTTCAAGATTCGATACCTTGGTGTAGCCATAGTACTCCTTGTCCAGTACATCACGTGCTATAAACTGGAAACCATCTTCCTGGGCACTTAGCCAACTTGCCTCGCAATTGGCCACTAGATTCATGACAATGACCGAAAATTTAAATTCTTCATTAGTCGAAGGATTCAAATTGGGCACATCCTGAAAATCATAGCTGATAAAAAGTGAGGACACCACCTCGACCTCTGATTTGACTCTGGAAGAAATATCGTTTATGGTCACATTGGCCAAGACATGATACAAACCTGGCCTTTCAAACCTCACTTTGAATTCATTTTCATTGTCTTCCCGATTGAAAACCACAGCTTTGGTGTTGGCATCCCTGAGTTGCCATTTTATGCTGGTTTCCAGCACCTGGTCAAAGTTTCGAAGAAAAATGCGAAATGTCAAATTCGAGCCTTGTCCAATTCGAGCCGCAGTCGGTATGATCATGGCCTGAAAGCCCTTATTCAAGACCTCAACCATAAGAACTTCGCGTGCTAGAAGGCGATTAGTCTTCCACTCCCTGACTTGGGCTTCCACAGAGGTCTTTCTGTTGGGCATCAACATATTGGCCGGTATTGCCAAAACACTGGATATGGTGTTTTCCAACTCCTTGTCTTTATTATCGATTTCCTCCAGTCGCCATTGCATGAAATAATCATATTTGGGCTTGCAGAAGGCAACCCTGGCCACCACATTATACTCCATATTGGCCACAATCTCTTCGGAGCCTATCAACAGGAAATTGATGCCCTCCGGTACATTGCTATTTTGCAAAATACCCTCAGCATAATCCAGAGTAAACACCTGTTCCCTTGTCGTCTCCCCAGCATCGGTTATACCAATAACATGGAAAATGTAACTAACTCCAGGCACCACTTGCGGCTTGTTTATTACAGCCATATTGTCTTTGGAAATTTGAAGGCGCTCCTTGGTATTAAGCTGCTGCTCCAAAGCCCTCACTGCTTTCCATACCAGCAATGTCTCGCGTTGGGTTAGAGGTTCTGGTCCCAGTATTTTAAAGAATATTTTAAATTTATACGATAGTTTAATGCCATCTTTGGGCTGAAATGCTATTGTAACTCCATCCGATTGTTTCGATGCTGTTTCATTTTGTTCCTGCTTACAGAGGGTCTGTGGAGCCACTATGCGAAATGAAGGCACCTCCTGACATAGTGTGTTTGGAATTTGGAAAATTATTAACAAAGCACAATTGATTTCAAAAAAATACTTCATTTTGTTTGGGCGTGGTGAACTGCATCGCCTAACCGTATCAAAAATATGCGAATTGTAAAAATTTTTGACGGAAATGTTGTCATGGCAATCTTCCTTTAGCTGACCAAATGACCAATGACATTTGACATGCGAGGGGGACCTGTAATGGTGACCATGGTAACATGAATGTCCGTCAAATGGAACATGTGTTTGACCGCAGCAGTGTCAGCGAGTGTTTGTTACAAAAGTCAATTCCATGAGGATATCAAAGAGTACAGATGTACAGGTCTACCACCATGTGCCATATAAGCCCTCTGTTCATTCCTTGGTCAAAAACACCACCACTAAGGTGTTTAAGCCTGGCAGGAGGTATGGGTGGTATTTATAACCAAGACCGGCAAGGCAAGTTATGCGACACCAAAGGCCTATAGACCTATAAGCCTTAAATACTCAAACGCATGGAACGCATCGTGGATACCATGATAGACAAAGGACATCCAGCGAACTGATGAAATATAAACATCATGTCTGTGTCAGGGAAAGTCGGTGGAGATTGCCCTGCATAAGGTTGTGCATAAAATAGAAGAATCCTTCTATGCCACAATGTACACACTGGCAGTGTGCATTGACATCGAGGGGCTTTTAATACTGTGCGGACCGACACACCGATCCAATCCTTAGACCATTCCTGTGGGGAACGGATGGATACACCATATGGGTCCCATGACATATATATGTATACTAGCCAAACCGGGCCCGCTCCGCTGCGCCTTCTTTAACTCTCTAATATCTTTTTAGGGTGGGGAACCCTCACCCTGAATGCGGATATCAAATTCGTGCCATTGTAGCCTATAATGCTGAACGCTTTCGAATCCTGGCGAGAACATCGAACAAAACGGTGTTTATCCCCTCTTAATGTTGGCGACATTTGCGAGGAACAATGCCATACATGGTCATTAAAAGAATTTTCCGCAAAAAGGTGTCGCATTGCTGGACGCCATTCGGACTCGGCTGTAAAAAGAGGTCCTTTATCATTGAGTTTAAACTTGAATCGGAAAGCGGATTGATGTGTGAGAATTTGCTCCTTCTTGGTTCCTGGTGGTAATGTTCTTCCTTTGGGTAATGTTCTCATTAGGGGAGGGATGGCACCTCAGACATTTCGACTCAAATATTGATATCAAATTCGTGCTGCACTTCCAAATCCCTTTTATTTGAGCCTCATATTGCCATCGCCGGTAAATATGAACCGTTTGGAGGGTGTTTTGGGTTTGGGGCGGCCACCTTTGCACTGGAATTAGATATCAAATTCGTTCTTTATTCCAAACGGAAATGAAGTTCAGTTTAGGGGGTGCTTTAGGGCGTACTCCAAAACACCTAATACCTTTTATTCGAGTCCCATATAGCCATGGTCGGCTAATATGCCCATTTGGGGGTATTTGGTGGCGGACGACCTCCCATTACTTGGACCTAATGTACCATATTTGTAATCTACTGCCTAATACTTTTCTTTTGAGTCCCATATTGACATGAACTTCGAATATATCTGTTTAGAGGAGTTTTGGGGTTGGGTAGGGGCCCGCTGGGTACTTGGACCCAAATTTTAATACCATATTCGTTTTCTGGTCTTCAGTACCTTTCATTTGATATCCTTATTATGCCCATCGGACCACTTTCGGATATGGGTGGCGTTTTTGGGGTAAGGGGGAGGATCAGCCTCCACCTGATATCTAAAAATTATATAGCCTATGTTTCCTTCCAGGCAAACGTACACAATCTATGAAAATTCTAAGAAAATCGGTTCAGCCAAGTATCATAGTCATAATGGGGCTAATGGCGTTTTTGAGGGGTGGCAAGACCCCCTATACTTCGATCTGATTTTGTATGCCAGAACGTCCAATATGTCTGTTTTGGGGTTGGAGAGGTCCGATGGGTACTTGGACCCAAATTTTAATACCATATTCGTATTATACTCTCCAATAACTTTCATTTAATAGCTAAACTGTCCCGATCGGTCCACTTTTAATTTTGGGTTGTGTTTTTTTGGTATAAGGCGAGGGTCCGTCCACCTTCCGATGCCGAAATATAATATAATTCCAGACCAACTTCCACAATATGCGAAAAATTCGAGAAAATGGGTTCTGCCGTTTTTCAGTCTATACGGAACAAACAAACCGAGTCCCATATATCCGTTATATCCCATATATCCTTATTGTGCCCATCGGACCACTTTCGGATATGGGTGGCGTTTTTGGGGTAAGGGGGAGGGTCAGTCTCCGCCTGATATCTAAAAATTATATAGCCTATGTTTCCTTCCAGACAAACGTACACAATCTATGAAAATTTTAAGAAAATCGGCTCAGCCAAGTATCATATATTCACAATGGGGCTAATGGCGTTTTTGAGGGGTGGCAAGACCCCCTTTACTTCCATCTGATTTTGTATGCCACATTCAAAATCTACTCCCGAATGCCTTTCATTTGAGGCCC
The DNA here is from genome assembly GCF_963082655.1 of Stomoxys calcitrans. Taxonomy (NCBI): domain Eukaryota; kingdom Metazoa; phylum Arthropoda; class Insecta; order Diptera; family Muscidae; genus Stomoxys; species Stomoxys calcitrans. Next base: position 81,508,527 of record NC_081554.1, read on the forward strand.
ATATTGAAATGAACGTCCAATATGTCTGTTTTGGGGGAGTTTTGGGGTTGGAGCGGCCCGATGGGTAGATTAGGCATTTTATCGCCACTCCTATTACCAATACTGACTGAGGAGAGATTCAAAGGGGTAAGGATCCGATCAGCTATGCAGAAGGGCCAAAAGGGTCTAAGAAAGTCTCAGTGAGAGGCCGGGCTATAGCAGCTCTTGCATAAATACTGGCTGACTATAGTGCTCGATATGATAAGGCGAGTTATTGGCGCCTTTACAGGAGCTTGACCAGGAGGACCAATACAAACACATACAAATGTGGCTAAAACCACAACAACAACGAAGAATTAAATCTACCTATTCACGAGGAGGACGAAGGTGGGCCAATTTGACGCCACACATTTCCTCAATAGAACGATTTCGATGTCTGACAAGGTCAATGTCACACATTCAGGAGCATACCGAGAAGACTCACAGGCGTTGGGCACTACATAGACGGGCTCGAAATGGAGTTGAATCGGAGGATAGTCCACTGGCTCTACTAGGGTGTGATTAGACCAATATTGACTTATGTGCAAATGATGAGGACCACGCCCACCAGGGGACTGGAGAATACAAAAAAATAGATGAGAATCCAGGACCTGAGATCTGTTTTCGAGTGCCTGACCATAATACGGTCCTGCAGGAGGAGATTCGGGCGATTTTTTTTTTAATTTTTATTTTATATCATATCTTTCAAAATGGGGCCGAATCGGCCAATATTTCCTTACGCCTCAGTAGTTTGGTACTCTGCGATGGACAAAAAGTGTAAAAGGCGGAGTGATGAGGACCACGTCCACTAGGGTACTGGGGACTACTCTAAATATCTGACCCACAGATGAGAACCCAGGGGAGGATCAGAACAACTCACTGTTTCAAATTTCAACGAAATCGGGTAATAAATAAAGCTTTTATTGGCTTCAGACCCCTTGTCGGCAGATCGGTTTATATGACAGCTATATCTAAATATAGTACGATCAGAACCATATTTGGGTCCTATGTCGGGAGGCCTAAATCTACTCACTGTTTCAAATTTCAGCGAAATCGGACGAAAAATAAAGCTTTTAAGGGCTTAAAAAACTCACTGTTTCAAATTTCATCGAAATCGGTTAAAAAATTAAGCTTTTATGGGCTTCAGACCCTTTATCGGCAGAAAGGTCGATATGATAGCTATATCTAAATATGGTCCGATGTGAACCATATTTAGGTCTTATGTTGGGAGGCGTAATACTACTCACTTTTTCAAATTTCAGACAAATCGGGTAATAAATAAAGATTTTATGGGCTTCAGACCCTTTATCGGCAGATTGGTACATATGGCAGCTATATATAAATATAGTCCCTTCCGAACCATATTTAATTCGGATGTCGGGAGGCTTAAAATAACCTACTGTTTCAAATTTCAGAGAAATAGGTTAAAAAATAAAGCTTTTATGGTCTTCAGACCCTTTATCGGGAGATCCGTCTATATGGCAGCTATATCCAAATATGGTCCGATTTGGCCCGTTCAAGAACTTAACCAGCGTGCATCAAAAAGACGGATCTGTGCCAAATTGCTGCTTAATATCTCAATTGTTGAAGGCTGTAGAGTAATTACAACAGACAGGCGGACAGACGCACGGACATCGTTAAATCGTCTTAGAATTGTACGACGATCCGAAATATATATACTTGGTCGGGTCGGACATTGATATTTCGATGTGTTGCAAACGGAATGACTAAATGAATATACCACCTATCCACAATGGTGGGTATAAAAATAATTTTGAAATTAGAAGGAAGGCTTAAAACAACTCACTGTTTCAAATCTGGTTATAAACGCTGTTTTTTTGGGCTCAAGACCTTTAATCGGCAAATCGCTCTATATGGCAGCTATATCTGAATATAGACCGATCTGAACCATATATGAGTCGAATATAGGGAGGCTTTAATCAACTCACTATTTGAAATTTCAGCGAAATCGGATAATAATTGCGGTTGTTATGGGCTTCAGATCCTAAATCGCAGATCGGTTTATAGGGCAGCTATATCTAAATGTTGTCCGATCTGGACCATATTTGGGAGTGATGACGAAAGACTCACTGTTTCAAGTTTCAGCGAAATTGGGTTATAAATGCAGCCTTTATAGGCTCAAGACCCTTAATCGAAAGATCGTTCTATATGGCAGCTATATCTGAATATAGATCGATCTGAACCATATTTGAGTCGGATATCGGGAGGCTTTAATCAACTTTCTATTTAAAATTTCAGCGAAATCAGATATTTGCGGCTTTTATGGGCCCAAGACCCTAAATAGGCGTATCGGTCTATATGGCAGCTATACCTAAATATTGTCCGATATGAACCTTATTAGGGTGTAATGACGGTAGGCTCAAAACAACGCACTGTTTCAAGTTTCAGCGGAATCGGGTTATAAATGGAGCTTTTATGGGCTCAAGACCCTTAATCGGCAGATCGCTCTATATGGCAGCTATATCTAAAGGGTGATTTTTTAAGAGCTATAGAAAAAAACATAAAATTCAGAAAATGCATGAAATTTTTATTTGAATCGATAGTACGGTCCATATAATTTAATGTTTGAAGATTATTTCATGTAAATATTGACAGTGACTGCGCCTCAAATGATCCATCCGCTTAGTCCAATTTTGACATACTCTTTTCAACATTTCGGCTGGTATCTCACGAATAAATGCTTCAGTATAGTCTTCCAATGCGTCAATTTAAGCGGGTTTGTTTGTATAGACATGAGAGTTTACAGAGCCCCACAAAAACTGGTCTAAAAGTCTTAAATCGCACGATCTAGTCGGATAATTGAACGCTCCCGAACGTGAAATAACGTCAAACTCTTGCATTTTGGGCAAAAAAAAGTTGAATATCATCTCATGATAGTTCTTACCATTCACAGTTACGTTACGATTCCCATCATCTTTGAAGAAGTACGGTCCAATGATACCACCAGCCCATAAACAGCACCAAAGTGTGACTTTTTCTGGATGAATTGGTAGCTCTTGCAATGCTTCTGGCTGATCTTCACTCCAAAATCGACAATTCCGCTTAGTTACGTACTCATTGAGCCAAAAATGAGCTTCGTCCTAAAATGGAAGAAGCGCGCGATGAACTTTCTTAACAGAGCACGCATTTTGATAATAAAATTCAATACTTTGCAAGCGTTGTTCGTTTGAAAGACGATTCATGGTTAAATTATAGACCAAACTGAAGATGTTTGACTGTGTAAAAGAACACGAATCATGCGTGAGCTGTTTAAACCACGTGTTGCCCAAAATGAAATGTCGGGAAGCTTAAAACAACTTACTATTTGAAATGTTAGCGAAATCGGATAATAATTGCGGTTTTTATGGGCTTAAGATCCTCAATCGGCAGATCGGCCTGTGTGATGGGTAAATACCCAACGCTTGGGTATTTATTGGGTAAATACGCAATAAATACCTTTTTGGGTTTTTATAATTTTGCAGATATCTTGGGTATAAAAACATTTTCCAATTTATTTTTGATGATTTCGTATTCTTTGTATATAAACCTGACCTTCTTATCTCATAAAATCGGAATTTAGTTATATAAAGCCGCTATATAGACCGATCTCCAAACTTGAAGAGGCAATAAATTGGTAATTTTTCATGATTTCGTCGATTTCGATAAAATTTGGCACTGTGAATTCTGGTAGACCCCTAACCATTTCTGTGAAGTGTGGTACAGATAGGACTATATTTGGATATAGCTGCCCTATAGACCGACAGCCCAATCTCCCGATATATTGTAGGGTATTGAGGCCATAAAAGATCCATTCATTACCCGAATTCGATGTAATTTGGCACAGTGAGTTCTGGTAGACCCCTACCCATTCCTGTCAAATGTGGTTCAGATCGAACCATATTGGGATATAGCTGCCATATAGGCCTATCTCCCGATATAGTGTATTGAGCCTATAAAAGGAGCAATTTTCATCCGATTTCGATCAAATTTGGCAGAGCGCGTTCTGCCTATTTGTTGAATACGGTCCAGATCGGACCATATTTGGATATAGCTGTCATAATTAGAATTAAAAGACATCTGGTGCAAAAAGATGAGGGTGAAAAGAAACAATGGAAAAGTAGTACTGGTAATGGCAGAAAACGTACGTTTAGTAACGCAATCGGTACTATTTGGTTCTTTCATTACAGATGGAGCTACAGGTCTGAAATTTGGAACATAGGTACAACTAAGAAATAAATGATGTACGGAAATTTCGTACATTTCGGTACCAAAATTGGTACCATTTGGTGCTTTTTGTGCAGATGGAGCTTGAGGTCTGAAATTTGGAATGAAGGTACAACTAAGAAATATATGATGGGTGGTTAAATGATGATACGACATGTGGAAAAAAACGTACTAATGTGGTGCAATTGGTACCTTAAAATAATATAATATATTGTGTGCGATAAAAATATTAGAATCGGACTGCGTCGACCCGAAAGGCTTCGGGTTAACCAAGTTTATCAACGGCATTCCTCTGGCCTTCACTGCCAAATCGTCGGCCCTTTCGTTCCCCCTTACTGCTTTAGGGCAGGGACCCAAACTATGCGGATTGTGCCATCCTCAAAGAAGGCTTTAATTCTTACACCCTTATTTTCTTGCAATCCTTTGTGACTGTAAAAATGCAAAAAAATTTCGAACGAATCGCATTACAAATCTCCGAGATCTAGTGTTTTTAAAAATTAGGGTATTAAGAAGTGCTTTTTAGGGGAGCGATGGCAGCTCAGACATTTCGACTCAAATATGGATATCAAATTCGTGCAATACTCCCAATTTGAGCCCCATATTGCCTTTAATTTGAGTCCCATATTGCCATGATCGGTATATATGCACCGTTTGGAGGGAGTTTTGGGGTTGGGGGCGGCCACCAGTACTTTGCCCTGAAAATAGTTATCAAATACTTTCTCTACCCCCAAATACCGTTAATTCGAGCTTTAATTTGCCATAGTCGGACATGAAGTTCAGTTTAGGGGGTGACGCCCAAAAGCACCCCCTAAACTGAACTTCATATCCCCCCAAACACTTGGCTCCAAAATTGGATATCAAATTCGTTTTCTACTCTTAAATACCTTTCATTTGAGTCCCATATTTTCATAATGAGTCAATAAACCTATTTGACGTATTTTTAGGAGGAAAAGCGCCACCTGGACATGAACGCGAATTTTAATGTCATATTCGTAATCTACTCCCAAAACCTTTCGTTTGAGTCTCATATAGCCATGGTTGGCTAATATGCCCATTTGGGGGTATTTGGGGAAGGGGCGACCTCCCATTACTTGGACCTAATCTTTTATGCCGTATTTGTAATCTAATGTCGAATATTTTCATTTGAGTCCCATATTGATAGGAACGTCGAATATATCTGTTTAGAGGAGTTTTGGGGTTGGGTAGGGGCCCGCTGGGTACTTGGACCAATATTTTAAGACGATATTATAAGAGATCATGCACCGTAGAATGGTAGAAAAGATATGCTGATATTGATTCTTAACGACACATTTTTTCCCTTCTCACTTCCAGTCCCTACGCATTGATAAACTCAAGAAGACAATTACCGCATATGAGGTTGATATGAAAGAGAAAACACGCCACATTGAGGAAAAAGAACGAGAGTTGGCTAAAACCCAAAAATCCCTCGAAGAGCAACGAGATGCCAAAAAGAAATGCGATGGTGTTATCACCGTTCTCGAATCACAGCTTCAAGAAAAGAATGAGCAAATACGTAACTATGAGTTGGAGTTGAGCGAGACAGAAGAACTGCGTAAGACAATTATGAGTTTGATGGAAAGTAAAAAGCCTAAACGTAAATAATAAAAAAAAAAAAACACAATCATTAATAACACTATGCTCCGATTTTTAAGCAGCATATGCGTTATTAATTATTCTAAGAGTGGAAAAACCTATGAAAATATTTTATGCATGTGGTTGGAACAAGCCGAGGAACCGAAATCTTGAATTTTTATGCATTTTAATAATTAAGTTGCCACATATGGCATAAATGTATATTAACGGCCGCATTCACAAAACTTAATGAAGGCTTAAAATAGGTTTTTTTGACTGTTCTATAATGGAAATCTGTCAAATCCAGAGCAATTTCAAATCTACATTGAGTTTTGTGAATGGCGGTAAAAATATATGTGTACACTTATGTAAGTATATGAAGGAAGAGGTCCCATTTCGTCATCGTTTGTATTAGTTTTCTGTCAGTAATTGTAAAATATGTTAAAAAAAGAGTATTTTATATTTATTTATTAAATTCATCATAATCATTATCATAAATGCATGATTAGGGACTCAACTCAAGTTGTTGTTATAAATTCATATTTTTTTTACAAAAATTATATATATTTTATAAAACAAATAATATTTACATATATCAAATCAATTCCATTAAGGTAAAACAATTTTATAATAAATCTGATATGATATATTTACAAAGAGTAAAAATTTAATTTTACATCAACTACAGCAATGTCAACTTGGATAAAGTTTCAATAATTCATATTTACAAAGGTAAGAAAATTAATATTTGGTCGTCTTCGAGTTTAAGCGGTCAAAGTATCTGACGGATCTTAAAGACTAGACGATTGCCGTTCTCAAAGACTATCCGCCTTTGAAAGAACTATAAGAAGTAAATATCCGGCAAATGCAATTATTTGCTTTGAAGATGACCCTGGGTGAGTTGCCTGCTTGAAATAAGCGCTTACACGTCTAATTTCTCCAGTCAATCCTATTCGACGTGTATTTCTAAATGTCGTGGAACTCTAAAATGACTATCGATTTCTCCAATCGCCTCGGTCGTTTCTTTCAAGGACCAAAAGGGTCTTGCAGATGGCACACTACTGGGCTAGACCGCCTGTTCACGCGGAAGACGAAGGTGGGCCAATTTGACGCACCACGTTTTCTCAATGGCACAATTTTAATATCTGACAGGGTCACCACACCACATTAGATATGCAGACTAAGTCATCGAATTTAAAATTTGCTTAAATTTGATAATGCAGAATTTCGATCAAAGTCTGTGCATATAGTAGAAGCCATAGAGTACATCGTTGTGCAAATTTTTAGAAGATCAATTGATAAATAGGTTGGCAAAGTGTAAATCGGGAGATGCATATATATGGGAGTGTCGAGATGCTACAGAAGCCAAGAATGCGGCATATAGAGCAACCCTGCAATCAGGGCGCTAAATGGAGGAAAGGTATCGGGAGAAAAGGAGAGAAGAGAAACATCTATTCCGCAGAAAGAACAAGTAAAAAGGCGTTAAGTTCGGCCGGGCCGAACTTTGGATACCCACCACCTCGGGTATATATGTAAACCGCCTTTCATCAAAATTCGGTGAAAAATTCATAACTTATGTCAAAATATGTTCCGATTTGGGCCAAATGCTAATAAGTACAGTAGATATATCTAAAAATAAACCGATCTGAACCATATACGACACGGATGTCGAAAAGCCTAACATAGGACTTTGTCAAATTTCAATGATATCGGATTATAAATGCGAATTTTATGGGGCCAAGACTTTAAATCGAGATATGGGTCTACATGGCAGCTATATCCAAATCTGTACCGATTTGGTACATTGCATAAAAATGTCGAAGAGCCTAACTTAATGCACTATCCCAAATTTCGGCGAAATCGGTCAATAAATGTCTGTTTTATGGGCCCAAAACTTTAAATCGAGAGATCGGGCTATATGGCAGCTATATTCAAATCTAGACCGATCTGGGTAAAATTGAAGAAGGACGTCGAAGAGCCTAACTAAACTCACAGTCTCAAATTTCAGCGACATCATACAATAAATGCGTCTTTTATGGCCCCAAAACCTAAAACCTAGATATTGGTCTATATGGCAGCTATATCCAAATCTGGACCGATCTGTGCGATATTGCAAAAGTATGTCTAGGGGCTTAATTTAACTCACTGTCCCGAAATTCGGCGACATCGGACAATAAATGAGCATTTTATGGGCCCAAAACCTTAAATCAGGAAATCGGTCTATATGGCAGCTATATCCAAATCTGAACCGATCTGGGCCAAATTGAAGACAGATGTCGAAGGGCCTAAGACAATTCACTGTCCCAAACTTCAGCAAAATCGAATAATATATGTGGCTTTTATGGGCTTAAGACCCTAAATCGGAGGATCGGTCTATATGGCAGCTATATCCAAATCTGGACCGATCTGGGCCAAATTGACGAAAGATGTCGATGGGCCTAACACAATTCACTGTCTTGAATTTCATCAAAATCGGATAATAAATATGGCTTTTGTGGGCCTAAGACCCGAAATCGGAGGATCGGTCTATATGGCAGCTATATCCAAATCTGAACCGATCTAGGCAAAATTAACGAAGGAAGTCGAAGGGCCTAACACAACTCCCTGTCCCAAATTTCAGCAAAATCGGATAAAAAATGTGGCTTTTATGGGCTTAAGACCTTAAATCGGAGGATCGGTCTATATGGCAGCTATATCCAAATCTGAACTGATCTAAGCAAAATTAACGAAGGAAGTCAAAGGGCCTAACGCAACTCCCTGTCCCAAATTTCAGCAAAATCGGATAATATATGTGGCTTTTATGGTCTTAAGACCCTAAATCGGCGGATCGGTTTATATGGGGGCTATATCAAGATATAGTCCGATATAGCCCATCTTCGAACTTAACCTGCTTGTGGACAAAAAAAGAATCTGTGCAAAATTTCAGCTTAATATCTCTATTTTTAAAGACTGTAGCGTTATTTCAACAGACAGACGGACATGTCTATATCGTCTTAGATTTTTACGCTGATCAAGAATATATATATATCGGAAATAGATATTTCGATGTGTTGCAAACGGAATGACAAAATGAATATACCCCCATCCTTCGGTGGTGGGTATAAAAAGGAAATGGAAAGACGTGAGTGTGAACGAATTGAAATGTACAGGAGTCGGAATGAAGTCCAAACCAAAGAATTAAACATCAAACCGATGGCTTTGGTGCAGGCACATCCTCCTGTAGAGACATAGAAGGAAATCTGGTAACTGACACAGATAACATGCTGAGGATATGGAAAGAACATTTTAACCAACTGCTAGTGCCCGACGTTGGCGGCGAAGAGGATACCGCAGAATCAATCAATGATGATGGCATATAATGTTTAACTCCTACTCAGAATGAGGTCCAGTGACAAGAAAAACAAGGCAGCAGGAGCCGAAGTGTTACCCGCTGAGCTATTTAAGACCGGAGGCGGCACGCTGATAAGGCGAATGCGTCAGCTTATCTGCGCAATCTGGCTAGAAGAACCCATACCCGATGATTGGAAACTCAGCATGCTATGTCCCGTACACAAGAGACAAGACGCAATGTGCCAACTACAGAGGAATAACTCTCCTCCCCATCGCATACAAGATACTCTCAAGCGTACTGTGTCAAAGACTAAAACCTAAAGTCATTGAGATAATTGGGCCCTATCAATGCGGCTTTAGACCTGGTTAATCCACCCTGGACCAGATATTAACATTGCGCCAAATCCTGGAAAAGACCCGGGAAGGAGAAATCACCACCTACCAGCTCTCATGACATAATTACCAGGTAGTGTACAGTAAACAGCTGAGTACCATTTTTTCTCGCGAAGTACACTATCTGTCAACGAGTTTTTGTTGTGTGTGTATTATAGTTAAGAACCATAACACACACAGATAACGAAATATCTGTCAAAAAATACCCACTGATGTTGACAGATAGTGCACTCAATATTTTTTTGTTGGGCAACTGGCCCTACCTGTAAATGAAAATATCTTGCCATCTCTTTGTTGACTACTAAGCCGCTTTCGATACTCCTTTACGTTCAAAGGTATTTCAAGTCATGTCTGAGTTTGGTATCCTTGCAAAGGATGACACTGCAGGATGACACTTGCTAATACGCGTTCCTCAGTAAGAATAGGAAATAATCTCTCCGAACCATTTAATACCAAACGAGGTTTCAGACAAGGAGACAGCCTATCGTGTGATCACTACAATATCCTGCTGGAGAAGATTATACGAGATGCAAATGTGAATAGATGTGGCACACTAATCACAAGAGAACACATGCTACTCACCTATGCCGACGGCATCGATATCATAGGTCGGTCACCGGAAGTAGTAACTGCTGCCTGCTGAGCTATGCAGAAGGCCCGAAAGGGTCTTGCGTATGACATATGACTGGGCTAGACCCAGAGGTCTTAACCCAGAGAAGACTGAAATATGTCTGTTCACAAGGAAGACGAAAGTCGGCCAATTTAACGCACCACGTTTCCTCAATAAGACGATATCTGACAAGGTCAAACACTTAGGTGTGATCTTGGACAGGAAACTGTATTGGAAGTGACATATTAAGGAGCGTACTGTGAAGGCTCACAGATGTTGGGCGCTATGTAGACGGGCCATAGGCTCGAAATGGGAACTGAATCCGAGGATAGTCCACTGGATCTAAAGGAGCGTGATTAGACCAATACTTACTTACGCCTCAGTAGTTTGGTGGACTGCTATGGAGAAAAAGTGCAACATAAGGACCATACACAGGTTCAGATAACATGTTGTCTTGGCATAGGCGGAGCGATGAGGACCGCGGCCACTAGGGCACTGGAGACTATTCTAGATATACGACCCATGGACCTACAGATAAAGTGTGAGGCAGCCAATGCGGCTATGAGACTTAAGGTGATGGGAAAATGGATTGAGGATGGGAGCAGCTCATACCATCGCGGTATAATCGAGGCGACGATAGGAAACCTGGAATGAAGGGGGGAGGTATCCGATCGGATACCTGAGATGAACCTTGAAATCGAGTGCGAGGCATTGCTGTCATCGCGACATTCTTGGATTGATTGAACCTTAGTACTGACATCAGGAAGATCATGTTATACGGATGGATCAAAGCTAGAGGGCAGAGTGCGCCTGATGGTCTACATTGAGAACCCAGGGATTGAGATCTGAGACTGCCTGAACATAATACGGTCCTGCAGGCGGAGATCCGGGCGATCACGGACTTATAGCTTATAGGTCTGTATGCCTTTGGTGTTGCATAACTTGCCCTGCCGGAATTGGGTATAAATACCAAATACCAGTGGGCCTCCTTCTGTGGTAACGCCGAAAATATCTCATCAGGTTCGAGTAACTTAAATGGTTGGAAGCTCTTCAAGAGTTCCTTTACTATAAATTCCGTAATGATAAGCCTTCGATCAACCGCATTATACTAAAATTCGAGTGTCTCCGTGAGTCCTGTCTTATCCTGTGGAAAATTCGTTTTCATCAAAAGCCTCAACATGTTCTCCGTTGTCTCTGCTCTCGCTCCCATGTTGTCTAATAACGTTTCAGTTTGGACATGGGTTTTTCACAGAAAAGTTTTCATCTTGGCGTAGTCATTAACACCATCGGAACAGCTTCCAGGAGAAGGCATGTTTTGACGCTCCGATAAAGTTTTTGTTTTCTTGCGCCGTGTGTAATACACATTCCAATATACCGCCGCTTTTTCCACGGCGTGGTCTATTTTAAAGTCTGCGGACCTCTTTCCCTGATTTCCTTTCTCGACGAGGACAACTATCTTCGAAAAACCCCACTATTGCATAGTCTTCAATGTCTTTTGTGCTTGGGCAATCTTAATTATCTTGCCCAAGTCTTCTTCTGATTAGTCTTTCGAATTTTGTCCAGTTGGTTTACAGCTTCTTGCGGAAGCTTATCGGATTCGGCGCTGGCCGTGGTTTTTCTAAACCTTATGTAGCAATGGTCAGAGAAAGAGTGCTCCATGGAGACCTAGCAATCCTGAACTTCATCGATCAGTTTTTCCGAACATATCGTCACATCTGGACCACCGTAGCGTAGAGGTTAGCATGTCTGCCTATGACGCTGAACGCCTGGGTTTGAATCCTGGCAGGAGCATCAGAAAATTTTTCAGCGGTGGTTATCCCCTCTTAATGCTGGTGACATTTGTGAGGTATTTTGCCATGTAAAAACTTCTCCCCAAAGAGGTGTCGCTCTGCGGCACGCCGTCCGGACTCGGCTATAAGAAGGAGGCCCCTTATCATTGAGCTTAATATTGAATCGGACAGCACTCATAGATTTGTAAGAAGTTTGACCCAGTTCCTTAATGGAATGTTCATGGGCAATTTTTCATATGCATCGTCACATCTATAACCTCCTCCCTAATCCTATTAACAAAGGTAGCGGTGTTACAAGTATTAAGTGTTATTAGGTCGGGATTGGACTTATCTAAGATAGTATTATCCCATGAAATGTGGTCAAAGTTCGCATCGCACCCAATTAGTGCCCCATTTTATGGCTGTTTTGGGTTCCCCACCAGCCGTTGCAGCTCCGACGTGGGTGCTGGTGTCGGAGAGCCAATCAAAAGCCAGATAAAGTGGTATCAGGTATGCTCCACGGTCACCCTCTCTCATCACTGTTGCATCCGACGTTGACAACTCTGGGGAAAAATATAATTTATATTTTTATGGCAAATAACGCTGTTCCTCGCCCGAGTACCAGTGTTAGCATAGAATGATTGGTAGTTGATATGGTTCAGTCCAGAAACGTTGTTCCGGATCATCCATGGCACCAGAATTAAGGCAATATGAATCTTGCCCTTGGTGATTTTCTTCATCAGAGCGTGTGTAGCCGTCTCGCTCCGGTGGAGGTTAATCCGAATGACCTCAAGCATTGGTCTTTCAGTAAATGGGCTTCTTGGAAGTGGGTGATGGTCACATCATCAGGCGGCTTTGAGTTTCACTCTTTCTTCTTTCTTTCGTGCCGAACCTATTGCAATTTTTACAATTTTTGGATAGGGAAACGCAGTGTTTTTAGGAGGTTATTTGATTTTTATTTAAAAAAATCATATATATTAATTTAAATTAAACTTAATGCTTAATTTTAGTTGTAATTATTATAATTTAATATTTTTAAATTAGTCTTTACAATTTTAAGTTATTTTTCGTTTTCTCAAATTATAAATTCACAATAATTCGCATTTACATTTTTTTGTGGATTTTATAATTTAGCATACAGATTTGTCAATTATTTATTATAAAATTAAACATTTTGTAATAATACATTAATTATATTAAATATTTTGTATAAAAATGTTAAAGCTTTTTCTTCTTCATTCATTATTTATGAGTGAGAGGGTGAGTGTGTGAGTGCATACATTTAGATATCTACAAATGAACAAAAACTGGGTTGAGTCTAGAACAAAAGTTGCCTTAAACTCAGATAGGTAATGGCCATAATTGCTATAATGCCACAATATGTAGGCGCAGAATCGGCAGCTGCACTATTGATGCGGGCCTCTAGGAGATCATTGCTGTCTAGTCTACGAGATTCACGTTTCTCGGCCTTCTCACATAGTGCACCACAATTGGCATATTCACAAACATCACATATCTGTGATTTGGGTGCTCTGTAGAACTGGCGGGCTCTTCTCACTGAAATTTGATGTAAAAGGTGAAGAAACAAAAAATTCACTTACGAAATTTTTTTCCCGATTCTAACTTACCATTATCATAGTAGTCATACATGATTACAGGCACTGGCTTATGGTTGGTCACTTTAACAACTTTGTAGGCATGTAAGGTGGGACAAACTTCCCTTCGATCCAAATAATCGAAATAGATTATGACAACAGAATTACGTTTTTGCGTCTCAACTCTCTGAAATAAAATAAACAAGTTAACATTTAAGATTAGTTAAAGTGGTTGTAGAAATCATTATCTTAGACGACTTAAAAAAAAAAAACATGTAAAAGCGTGCTAAGTTCGGCCGGGCCGAATCTTATATACCCTCCACCATGGATTGCATTTGTCGAGCTCTTGCCACGATATCTGTTTTTAGGCAAACAAAGTATAAAAGAAAAGAATTGCTATGTTATTGGAACAATATCAAGTTATGGATCAGTTCAGACCACAATTGAACTGAATATTGGAGACCATAGTAGAAGTCATTGTGTAAAATTTCAGCCAAATCTAGTAAGAATTGCGCACTTCAGGGGCTAAAGAAGTGAAATAGGGAGATCGATTTATAGGGGAGTTGTATTAGGCCATATTCGAAACGTATGTTAAAGGTCATGGGAGAAGCCGTCGTACAAAAGTTCAGCCAAATCGGATAATACTTGCGCCTTTTAGAGGCTCAAGAAGTCAAGATCCATTCTTAATTCAGTTGTTGGAAGTCGTAACAAAACACCTCATGGAAAACTTTAGCTAAATCGGATAATACTTGCGCCCTCTATGGGCTCAAGAAGTCAAGACCCCAGATCGATTTATATGGCAGCTATATCAGGTTATGGACCGATTTGAACCATTCTTAATACAGTTGTTCGAAGTCGTAACCAAAACACGTCGTGCAATATTTCAGCCAAATCGGATAGGAATTTCTCCCTGTAGAGGCCCAAGTCCCCAGATCGGTTTATATGGCAGCTATATCAGGTTATGGGCCGATTTGAACAATTCTTAGCACGGTTGTTTGAAGTCATAACAAAAAATGAAATGAAAATGAAAAATTTCAGCTAAATCAGATAGGAATTGCGCACTCTAGTGGCTCAAGAAGTCAAGACCCCAGATCTGTTTTTATAGCAGCTATATCAGGTTATGAACCGATTTGAACTATTCTTAGCACAGTTGTTGGAAGTCATAACAAAACACGTAGTGCCTAATTTCGGCAAAATCGGATAGGAATTGCGCACTCTAGCGGCTCAAGAAGTCAAAACCCAAGATAGGTTTATATGACAGCTATATCAGGTTATGGACCAATTTCAGCCGTACTCAGCACAGTTATTGAAAGTCATAGCGAAACACGTCGTGCAAAATTTCATTCCAATCGGATAAGAATTGAGCCCTCTATCGGCTGAAGAAGTCAAGACCCAAGATCGGTTTATATGGCAGCTATATCAAAACATGGACCTATATGGCCCATTTACAATCCCAACCGACCTACACTGATAAGAAGTATTTGTGCAAAATTTGAAGCGGCTAGCTTTACTCCTTTGAAAGTTAGAGTGCTTTCGACAGACAGACGGACAGACGGACGGGCATGGCTAGTTCGACTTAAAATGTCATGACGATCAAGAATATATATACTTTATGGGGTCTTAGACGAATATTTCGTCAATTTTCATCCGATTTGGCTGAAATATGGAATAAAGACTTGAGATACGAATTACAACATTCATGTTCAGTATGATCCGAATCGGTCTATAAACAGATATAGCCCCCATATTAACCGATCACCGGATTTCACTTCTTGAGCCCTTAGAAGCCTCAATTTTCATCCGATTCGGCTGCAATTTAAATCAAAGACTTGGGTTATAATTTCCAACATCCGTGCCGAGTATGATCCGAATCCGTTTGTAAACAGATATAACCTCTTCAGCCCTTGGAAGCCTAAATTTTCATCCGATTTGGCTGGAATTTGGATGAAAGTCTTGAGTTATGATTTCCAACATTCATGCCAAGTATGGTCTGAATCGTTCTGTTAGCGAATATGGTCCCCATATAAACCAATCCGCGAAATTGACTTCTTCAGCCCTTGGAAGCCTAAGTTTTCACCTGTTTTGGCTTAAATTTGACCCAAAGTCATATCATTTGACTTACATCATCAGTGTCAAGTTTTATCCGAATCGGCCAATATGGTGATATTGTATGGCGCAAATAGGTACATAACCTGATATAGCTGCCATATAAACCGATCTGAGATCTTAACTTCTTGAGCCGCTAGAGGGCGCAATTCTCATTCGATTTGGCAGAAATCGGCTTCTCTTATGACCTTTAACATACGTGTTTAATATGGTCTTAATCGATCTATAGCCTAATACAGCTCCCACATAAACCGATCTCCCGATTATGCTTCTTGAGCCGCTACAAGACGAAATTCTTATCCGAATGGACTGAAATATTACCCAATGACTTCTACTATGGTCTTCAACATGCAATCATTTTTGGTCCGAATCAGTCTATAGCTTGATATGTCTCCAATAGCATAACAAATCTTATCCATTATTCTTTGTTTGCCTAAAAAGACATACCGCGCAAAGAACTCTACAAATGCAATCCATAGTGGAGGGTATATAAGATTCGGGCCGGCCAAACTTAGCACGCTCTTAATTGTTTCCTCCCATTTTCTTTTAAAATATAGGTGATGGGAAATTTACGATAGTATCGATACTATCGATATTTCTTATTTCAAATATCAAATGTTGCAATTATCGATAGTTTGCCAGATCTAATGCCGAATCTCTAGACCGGCCTGGATGTCAGATAACCCTATGCTTTTCATGTCTAAAACTTGATTTTGGGCAAAAGTTTTCTTTTCCTTCTGTGTTCAATGTCACATCTTACCTTTATTCTATCGCTAGATTCTAGTGTTGGCAATGTATCAGTGTCAACAACAAAACCACTTGGCAAGTAAATTTCCATAACAGCCAAATTTGAACGATTTGTATCGCCTTCAGCCGGTATAAAGCTATGGAACGAAAAATTGATTATTTCTCTTCAATTGAATTTGATAAATTTTAGATAACCTCTTACCTGGCACATGCAGATAAATGCAGATAATCCGAATGGGAATTTCTGTTCACTGTGGGATCCAAAACAAAGCGTGGCCAGGCACTGGTCACATTTGTATTGTAACGATAAGTGACTTGGGCCAAAGCCAGGCCATTACCGGTGGCCGATACCGTGATGTTCTTCAGATTGTTTGGTAGCTGCAATAAATGCCGCAAGATATATAAAAACCATTATTGATGTTGTAGCTCGAAGCCAACCTACCTCAATGGATTGCAGAGCCAGCGAATTCTGCGCATTGACATTTATAATAGTTTCAGCATTTGAACCATAACTGAAAGCCAATTGCAAATTGTTGGCTTGACTTGAGAAACGCTCGGCAAAGGCTATCAAAGCCTGCAGGCCCACAACAGAATCCTGGGAACTAACGAAACCTCCCAGATCATTTCGTTGATTCATCAGCCAGCGCAATACGGGTAAGGCATCGCCAATTAAATTATTTTCCAATAATGAGAGAACAGCATAGGAGGATATTTCCACATTGACACTGCGGGTGTGATTGTACCAGGGCGACATAGCTTCGGTGGGTGGAGCAGTTTTGTTCCACCATTTCAGACCATCTGAAAAGGCAGTTGGCGTTAAGTAAAACAATTTTGGATATATTAATTAAGTGATTACCTTCATTCACCGCCATGGCATCTAATCTTTGCAAGAAAGCTACCTTGGCATTATGATTTGCCTTGGAAAGAACATAGGTTCCTATGGCCATGGCATGTAAATTACTGGAACCATCCAGGCCACGTGTAATGTAATCTAAAGCCTTGTTCAAGTTGTTGTTGTACTCCGGATAAGTATTCTAAAGTCAAACCAAGGATAAGGACTTTTGCTCTTTATTAACAAAACTTCTAAATGCTTACCATATTCTCCATTAAAGCCAATGTGGCAAAAGCACTTAAACTTAGACCCTCATCTTCAAATTGTTCAAAGACATCACCACGTTCCGCAAATCCTCCATCACCGTTTTGTTGCGACACCACATATTCCAAGGCCGTCTTTATGACATTTTCATCAATTTGTATAAATTCAGAGGCTAGGCGGAAAGCCTTTGCCACATAAGCAGTCAGCCATGTGGAACTCTTCTCTTCGGATAGACCAAAAGCACTAAAGCCTCCGTTTTTATGTCGATAATAAAGTAAAGTTTGGTAGCCAAGTTGCAGGTTTTTCTTGGCTTGCGTTTCCACGGAGGTGGTCAATTGTCGGGTGCGCTGGAAAAAAAGAACATATGGGAAATTATTAGAAAAACATGCCTACATTAAATTTTTATGACAAACTCAAGTAGAAAAGGGCTTTAAATGTGGAATGGAATAAACCTTTGAATACCCACCACAGCCGATTATCATTTAAGCTGGCTTAAGCTGGAGTTGCAAATCCAATCTTCTTATATATAACAAGTAAGAGCGTGCTAAGTTCGGCCGGGCCGAATCTTATATACCCTCCACCATGGATCACATTTGTCGAGTTCTATGCGCGGTATCCCTTTTTTGGCAAACAAAGAATATTGAATAAGAACTGTTATGCTAGTGGAGCTTTATCAAGTTATAGTCCGATTCGGACCATAAATGAATGCTGAACATTGTAGAAGTCATTGTGTAATATTTCAGTTCATTCGGATAGGAATTGCGCCTTGTAGGGACTCAAGAAGCAAAATTGGGAGATCGGTATATATGGGAGCTGTATCAAGCTATTGATCGATTCAGACCATATTAGACACGTATGTTGAAGGTCATCAGAGAAGCCGTTGTACAAAATTTCTTCCGAATCGGATGAGAATTGCGCGCTCTAGAGGCTCACGAAATCAAGATCCCAGATCGGTTTATATGGCAGCTATATCAGGTTATGTACCGATGCGCCATACCTAGCACAGTTATTGGAAGTCACAACAAAACACCTCATGCAAAATTTCATCCAAATCGGATGAGAATTGCGCCCTCCAGCGGTTCACGAAGTCAAGATCCAAGATCGGTTTATATGACAGCTATACCAGAATATGAACAGATTTGAATCATACTTAACACAGTTGTTGGAAGTGATAAAAAATACTACGTGTAAAATTTCAGTCAACTCGGACGAGAATTTCACCCTTTAGCGGCTCAAGAAGTCAAGACCCAAGATCGGTTTATATGGCAGCTATATCAAAACATGGACCAATTTGGCCCATTTACAATCCCAACCGACCTACACTAATAAAAAAGTATTTGTGCAAAATTTCAAGCGGCTAGCTTTACTCCTTCGAAAGTTAGCGTGCTTTCGACAGACAGTCGGACGGGCGGACGTGGCTAGATCGACTTAGAATGACATGACGATCAAGAATATATATACTTTATGGGGTCTCAGATGCTTAATTCGAGGTGTTAAAAACAGAATGACGAAATTAGTATACCCCCATCCAATGGTGGAGGGTATAAAAATCAATTTGTGTTTGTTTCTGGGTTTGTTTGTTTGTTTGTGTGTTCCTTATAGACTCAAAAACTGATCCCATGGTGGGGGGCCACCCCCTTCAGATATTAGAAGAGGGCCGCCCCCCTCCCCCTTACGTCATTTTTAATAAACACCACGTCTAGGAGATTTTTGGTGCGAAATTTTGTGTGCTTTCTTATAGTAACCTACAAACAAAAATTTGGTATTCAAATTTCGGATGGGGTACCTAGGGGGGTGCCCCACCCCAAAACCTACCATACCTATATACACCAATCACGACAATATGGGACTCAAATTAAAGGTATTTGCGATTAGAAAACGTATCGGATATCCAATTGTCGGACCAAGTGTTTGGATGACCACCCCAACCCCCAAAACACCCTTAAATCGGACATATTGGGTTGCCCAAAAAGTAATTGCGGATTTTTTAAAAGAAAGTAAATGAATTTTTAATAAAACTTAGAATGAACTTTAATCAAATATACTTTTTTTACACTTTTTTTCTAAAGCAAGCTAAAAGTAACAGCTGATAATTGACCGAAGAAAGAATGCAATTACAGAGTCACAAGCCGTTGAAAAAATTTGTCAACGCCGACTATATGAAAAATCCGCAATTACTTTTTGGGCAACCCAATATTTAGCGATCATGGCAATATGGGACTCAAATGAAAGTTATTTGCGAGCTAAATACGAATCTGATATCTAAATGTGGGCTCAAGTTTCTGGGGGTCCACCCCTTCCCCAAAACATCCCCCAAACAGGACTTATTTCCTGATCAGGGAATATGGGGCTTAAATAAAAGGTGTTTGAGTGTAGAATACGAATTTGATATCCAGATGTGTGGCCAGTGTTTGGGGGGCCGCCCATCCCCGAGAACATACCCCACAGAAGACAAATTTACGACCATAGCAATATGGGACTCAAATGAAATAAAGCACGCATCTGATATCAATGTTCGGGAAAAGTGTCTATGGGCCACCCCACCCCCATAACATCACCCAAATAGGAAGTATTTGCTGACCATTGCAATATGAGGCTCAAATAAGAGGTGTTTTAGAGTAGAACAGGAATCTGATATATATTTTCAAAGCCAAATCACTTAGTGGCTGCCCCATTCCCCAAACCGGTCATGTTCGCCGACTAAGTAAAAATGGAGCTCAAATGAAGGGTATTTGGGAGTAGACCATGAGTCTGACATCAACATTCGGGACCAACTGTCTTGAAGACCCACCACCATAACACCCCCCCAAGTAGGACGTATTTGCTCACTAAGACAATTTGGGTCTTCAAGACAGCGAAGCTCGATATTCATAGTTTTTAGGGCCCATACCCCAAACCGGACATATTTGCTGGCTTTTTCAATGAGGGGTTTATTTGGTATTTGAGATTAGAAAACAAGTTTGTTGTCCAATTATGAGGCCAATGGCAATATGGGGTTCAAATATATGAGAATAGAGCATGTTGCTGATATATTTTCAGGGCTTAGTGTTTGGGGGACCACCCTACTCCCCAAAATTCACTAAAAGCTTTTTAATTGTCGAAAATAAATATTCCAAGGAAAATTTTGTTCCATATAAAGTAAAAGAAGGCGCAGCGGAGCGGGCCCGTTCCAGCTAGTAACAAAATAAAATTTGATTAAAACTATAGCCGGACTACGCTGCTATGAAAGTAGTATCCCCTGTTCTTTAATGGAATGTTCCATTCAATTTAACTAAATTTTCACCAATATCGGATAAAAATTTACGTTCTGCACGAACATTCCATTAGGGACCAGGGGCAAACTTCTCACATATCACAGAGTGCTTTCCGATTCAAGTTTAAGCTTAATGATAAGGGCCTCCCTTTTACAGCCGAGTTCGAACGGTATGCCGCAGAGCGACACCTCTTTGGGGAGAAATTTTTTACATGGCAAAGTACCTCACAAATGTCGCCGACATTAAGAGGGGATAACCACCGCTGAAAACATTTTTTTTATGTTCTCACCAGAACTCGAACCCACGCGTTCAACGTCATAGGCAGACATGCTAACCTTAGTGCTACGGCGGCCTTTACACGTAGACAGGTCAAAAATTTTATTGGTCGATACTGGTCTTTCATAAGATGGTGCTATTCTTAGTCTGGTGTTCTAGTGATTTTGGTCTGTCCGTCTTTCAAAAAGAACATATCTTCCCATAAAGCCACTCCAAATCTCTTGCAAAAAGAGAATGTGTGAGAGCTGCCAAATGTGATGCCAAGTATTTTGGGACACTTGATGCTCGGAATCATTTCTCCATCGACCATCACAGTCAGCTCGGTATTCATATTATGCGTATTTGTGGTGAACAAAGAGGCTGAAGATTTGTTGGCAGATATCTTCAGATTTCTTGCAGCGAAATATGAGGCATGTTCGTTGAGATAGACGCTCGACGAATGGAAATTATGACTAAGGTCCTGTCATCCCGTTTACCGCGGTTCGAGAGTGACTTAACAGTAGACCATAGCTTGCCTAAACCGTGTTCCTTTGCTTCAAGTGTTCCTGCCACAAATTCCGCTTATGCTCGTTGACTACCCTGTTTATTTCCAGATTCAGCTCGTTGATTCTGGGTTTAGTGAGGTCCGTACAACGAATCCCATCACGTACGTTTGCGAGAACCACTGCTTACACCTAGAAATTGAGCCGCACTTGGGGTATTCGACCGGTTGGTATAAAGCGAGTAACTATACTCCCGTATATAAGGCCAGAGCAAGATCGGATATGTACCCAATCCATGCACCGGTTACACCTCACCGACACCGACCGATTCTGGCAAACCGAACAGAACCAGGGTCCGGGGTTCTTTTGAATCCCGGCTCGGAACAGAAGCGTGCGGAGAAGGCACTCCGGGGTTGTGCCTCTCCCATGACGAAAAAGGGACGAACACGTACACTGAGGCGGCAGCACTTGCCGATGAAGGTGCGATCCGGTGCGTACAACCGGCTGCCATGGTATTGAATTACTGTTAGTCTATGTCGGTCTAATTGGATTAAATAATTTCGTTATTGAAAACGATTTTTATTTTTTTCTGTGTAGCATCTCAAATCTATTTTTCGAGCTGTCCTATACTGTGCTGGCAATAAAAAAAGTTTAAGGGCCACCCGGTACTTATTCTACTTTTAGTTGCTGTACCTGTAAATATTTCAGCACCATTAAATTTGGCATAAATTGTATCATAGTCTGTTCACCACAACCCGATGGCACTCTAAGTAGATTTTCCACATTTCCCATAATGCTGCCAACCACATCACCAACTGCTGAAACTTCAATTTTGGCCGAATCAGGTATGGCATTGCGAGGTATGCGTATGCTGACATTGGCTTTGCGCTGAGTGCTGGAACCCATCTCGAACAGGAAACCCTTGTTGACAATTTCTGTAGCACCAGGATGCTCAACCAAGAGACTTGATTCAATGGAATCACCAGCAAACTGATTGGAGGCCACCGCCTTAACCACAAGAGATCCTACACGTTTTGGCGTGACTATAAATGCCACCGATTTGGAAGATTTGGCCAAAACTCTTACAGTGCGACGGCTATAAAGCTCCACTTCTGTAAAATTAAGAAATTGAAATGAAACAGCGCGATAACAATCTAAAGTAGCTTACTGGGCTTGGGTTGGGATTTGGCATCGACTTGAGGAAAATCAAATTCTTGATTGGTATTGTAGAGAGTAACGTCAACATCCAGATCTGAATCTTTGTTATTGAAGACCACAAATGGCAATGCAATGGTCTCGCCTACAATAAAAGTAGAGTTGATTAGGAAATTTGTTTTTGATTAGGAAATTTCTTATTGGTATTCCAGCGCTATGGAGCTCCTAGACTTTAAACTTTTCTGGAATTACTTACGTGTGTAACTGTTACTATATCTTACCTAATTTTATGGAATACGGCAATTCATTGGTTATATAGAATTCCTTATATGTTTGCATTTTCTTCGATGGATTGGTTAAGCCAATACCTTGCACCGGATCTAAGGCAAACGCTGATACTACCCAAGATGTCATGGAGGCCGGCAATCGACGGTTAACTTTAGTTCGTCCCTCACTGCTTGCTGTAACGTTCATAAAAAGCCAAGTATCCGCCGGTGCATGCATGACATGTATACGCGGATTATGCCAGAATGGCTTTGGAGTGTACGAGAAGGCATATCTGCCTTTGCCGGGAGCCAAAGTGTTAACTTCGATGGCATGCGCTGGTCCTATATCGGTTTTACGTATAGTTGTTAGCTTGTGTTCTTCTTCGTTATATGCTGCACGTCCCAGGGCTGGTGTAGTCTCTGGCTCTTTCTCAATAATATAGTCCGTATTGGACATAGTCACCACTCCCGATTCTTTTCCAGGTGATGCTATAGGTGTGTTAATGTCATTCAATTCATATTCATTGAGAGCCCTCATTAGACTGGATGTTGAGAGGTCGCTGCCTAAAATGGGAGAAATGAAATAGAGGAGCTTAATAGATATGGTGTTTTATGTTATTTAAAATTTTTGATAATAATAAACCAGTAAGAGCTTAGCACGAAGTTCGGCCAGACCGAATCTTATATACCCTCCACCATGGATCGCATTTGTCGAGTTCTTTGCGCGGTATCTCAGTTTATAGGCAAACAAAGAATAATGAATAAGAACTGTTATGCTATGAGAGCTATATCAAGTTATAGTCTGGTTCGGACCATAAATGAATGAAGGCTGAACATTGTAGAAGTCATTGTGTAATATTTCAGTTCATTCGGATAAGAATTGCGCCTTGTAGGGGCTTAAGAACCAAAATCGCGAGATCGGTTTATATGGGAGCTGTATCAAGCTATAGATCGATTCAGACCATATTGGACACGTATGTTGAAGGTCATGGGAGAAGCCGTTGAACAAAATTTCTGTCAAATCGGATAAGAATTATGAAGTTAATACTCTTGCACCTCTTGGTAACTCCAATCATGCATTGTTTCAGCATCTTTTTCGTATTCTGCTCTTCGTACTGCTTCCTCCCCAGTCCCGAAGCGGTCAATATTTTTATACGAAAAAGCACTTTGGGCTGAGCTCAAGGATTCTTTCACAATATTAATTGGAAACTATGTTTTCTAGAAGACGATATAAATGCTACTGCTGAAATGATGGAGAAGATAATTTTAAATGGAATGAGGAGATTTATTCCTGTTAAGACTATAACGGCTAAATCAGACGACAAAAGTTGGTTAAACCAGACACGCAGAGATGCTGTCAGATCGAAAGAGGTGGCATTTAGGAACTGGCGCTTGGATAAAAATCCCAATACTGAACTGCTGCACAAGCAGCAAATGTGCTTAGGCGCGAGGAATTTCTTAACGAACAGTGTCTGCGTACAAAGGTTCTTGCTTCTACACCAGCAAGTAAGAGCTTTTGGTCGTTCGTGAAATGAGTAAAGGATAGTTCTTCATCTATTCCAACTCTTGTTGAGGATGATCAAACGTTCACTGACCCGGTTGATAAGGCTAACCTGTTGGCTGATATATTTGCAGGGAACTCTTCCCTGCCGGATAGCAATCAATCACTTCCCTCAATCGAAAATATATCTGGCGTCATGCCCCAAATATTTTTTCGAACTCGTGGAGTTAAAAGGGTTCTTAAGAATCTAGACGTAAATAAATCCCCGGGCCTGGATGGCATATCATCAGTTGTCTTACGCAAGTGTTCTTCGACGCTCGCTCGTCCATTACGCAACCTTTCAACCTTGCCTACCGAGCGGGAGTCTTCCCGGCGCGTTGGAAGATTGCGAACGTTCAGCCAATACCCAAGAAGGGTGATTATGATATGTTCCGCTTTCTCCAAGATCATTGAGAGCATGGTTAATCGCCATATTGTGAGGTATTTAAAGTCTAATGACCTTCTTAGCGACCAACAGTATGGGTTCCGCAGAAAACGCGCTACGGGCGACATCATTGCACTTCTGTCGGAACGTTGGAGTCGCTCAATCCACCAGGTTGGTGAGAGTAAGGTTGTGGCTTTGGATATTTCCAAGGCATTTGATAAGGTCTGGCACGGTGCGCTACCATCAGAGCTTGTCGCATTTGGTGTCGGTAATGGCGTTCGTTCGATTTATTTCGAGCTTTCTCAGAGATCGCACTATTCGAGTCGTTATAGATGGGTTCTCATCCAATGAGCATAAATTGACCGCAGGTCTACCCCATGGCTCTGTTCTTTCTCCTTCTCTTTTTCTTATTTTCATCAACGATCTGTTGGGTCAGACATCGAATCCGATCTACTCATTTGCGGATGACAGTAATCTCTGTCATTCGTACTCATTTGACCATAGGCCGAGTCTTCGAAACATTGAGGACAAGAGACGGGTTATGGACGATACACTCTGCCAAGAATTGCTTGCCATTTCTGAGTGGGGTCGAATGAATCGAGTAGATTTTAATGCATGGAAGACTCAGTGCTGCTTGTTGTCACACTAACGATTCGCTGACCAATTACGACCCATCTTTGTCTATCAATGGTGTAGATGTTGAACAATCAGAAGCTCTTGATGTTCTGGGCATGAAAATACAAAGTGATGTCCTTTGGGCTAAACATGTATTTGAAGTGTTGAAAGAAGCATTCAAGTGTTTAGACTTCCTTAAACGGTGAAAGAATTACTTCACTCCGTCTGATCTTTTTAACATCTGCACCACTTTCATAAGACCGAAAATGGAGTTCAACTCACATGTATGGGCTGGAGCTTCAAAATCATCCCTGGAGCTACTGGACCGTGTACAGAGGTGAGCGATGGCGTTGATTAAGGACAGTGGGGCATTCAACTCTATTGCCCCCCTTCATCATCGTCGCAATGGGGGTTGTTTGGCGCTGTTCTATCGGTACTTTCATGGTTTGTATTCGTCTGATATTCGTCTTTTTATTCCTGATGTAAGGATATATGTCAGGGATACTAGACATTCCAGGAACTCACACCCGATTGTAATTGATTGCTCTGTGGACCGCACAATGCCATATAGAAAGAATTCTTATTTCGCCCGAACCGTTCGTATGTGGAATCGACTTCCGGCTAATGTTTTCCCACCCACTTTGACATCCAAAGATTTAAGACAAATGTCAATAAGCACTTAACCCTTTTCACCCACTCCAATTCCTAATTTCCTCTCGCCAAAGCAATGCACTGCATTCATAGGGGACATACCCTGCGTGTTGGCTGACAGAAAAACAAAAAAAAAAAAATTGCGCCGTATAGAGGCTTAAGAAGTCAAGATCCCGGATCGGTTTATATTGCAGCTATATCAGGTTATGTACCGATTTGCGCCATACTTATTTATTTTTTTTTTTTTTTTTTTTATTTATTTATTTTTTGTTTATTAGTCAATGGAACAAATATCCTTACAGACTAAGATGACTTCCGTAACAAATGTTTAAATAGTAATGTATGATAATAAAGAGGTGCATACTACAAAAATATATAATATAAAATGGATCTAAAAATTTCTTTTGATGTGCTAAAATCAATACATGGTTTTGACTCCCTTTGAAGCCTGTTGTTGACAAAATTTAAATTCAAAAAAGTTCGTGTTAAAGGCCCATTTCTCGCATAGTTGGTGCGGTGGAACGGTATGTCAAACAAATTTACAACTCGTAAGCTTCTTGGAGGAACAAATGTTGGAACTAAAGACAACAAATCCGGTGAATCAATATTATTATTAAGCAAGTCAAATATGAAGCAAGCCGATTGATATTTTCTACGAGATTCTAAGGATTGCAAGCCAAGTAACAAAAATCTAGATCTATATGGAGGCATCTGAGCAGGAAATAAGTTTTTAAGGGCAAACTTTGTAAAGTTTTTTTGAATTCTCTCAATGCGAACAATGTGAGCACTACATTGAGGATCCCAAACAATTGAAGCGTATTCTAGTTTAGACCTAACAAATGCCGTATAAATTAATTTTGCGGTATTAGGATCAGAAAATTCCGCACAATTTCTTTTGATAAATGCAAAAACCTTGTAGGCCTCAGGAATAATGTGGTCTATATGTGGAATAAATGATAGTGATGTATCAAATATAATGCCTAGATCACGAATGGAAGTTAGCTTAGTAAGATTGTGGCTGCCAATTTTGAAGGTTGGTTGAATGGGATTAAGTGATCTAAAATAAGAAACGTGAAAACATTTTGAAAGGTTCAAAAAAAGCTTATTGATGTTGCACCACATGACTAAGTTATCTAAATCAACTTGCAAATTATTTATATCTTGTAGAGACTCAATTTTAGTAAAAAATTTCAAGTCATCAGCATACAAAAGAAAATTGGAATGCGAAAAACATGAAGAGATGTCATTGATAAATAAGTTAAAAAGAAGTGGGCCAAGGATGCTACCCTTAGCACAGTTATTGGAAATCATAACAAAACACCTCATGCAAAATTTCAGCAAAATCAGATGAAAAGTCAAGTCAAGATCCAAGATCGGTTTATATGGCAGCTATACCTGGTTATAAACCGATTTGAATCATACTTAGCACAGTTGTTGGAAGTGATACCAAAACACCACGTTCAAAATTTCTGTCAAATCGGACGAGAATTGCTCTTGAGGCTGAAGAAGTCAAGACCCAAGATCGGTTTATATGGCAGCTATATCAAGACATGGAACGATTTGGCCCATTAAAATCCCAACTGATCTACGCTAATAAAAAGTATTTGTGCAAAATTTTAAGCGGCTAGCTTTACTCCTTCGAAAGTTAGCGTGCTTTCGTAGACAGACGGACGGATATGGCTAAATCGGCTTAAAATGACGTGACGATCAAAAATATTTATACTTTATGGGGTCTTAGACGCATATTTTGAGGTTTTATGACAAAATGAATATATCCCCATCCTTCGGTGGTGGGTATAAAAAAGCATCCTTCTTGCAACACCAAAAATTCAAATACTATATGCAAAATACAATGCTTAAAACCCCACTCTTTTGTTTCAGATGACCGCCTGTGTTTCTCACTTACCTTTGCGTATATTTATGGCATTCTGGTCCACAATCATGAGTCCAATGTAATTATAAGGCTTTGAGGTGATTGTTATATCAATATCCTGACCAGGAGGAACTTTCAGTGGAGCCTCTATTTGTACCTAAAGAAGAGCGAATATTAAACACGAAATATTGACGTTTGAAGACTTAACTTACATTGTTCAAAAGGTTCTCCTCGAATTCTATAACCTGTTCGTCGTAAACAAATTCTCCATTGATAACCAAATAAACTAATAGTTTGGCACGAGGCATCATGGCAAATGTGGACAAAAACTTGAAGGTATGGAAGTTATTATCGCTAACCTACAAAAAAAAAATCCAAAGAATATGAAGGAAAAGTTAGGGATTTTGTACATTGTGTTACTCACATCCACGGAACGAGATAAAAGTATATCACCCCGACCCACAATTTGATAGACAAAATATCTCATGGGCTCACTGCAACGTACGTTTATTGACACTTCTTGGTTAACCATGGGCCTGAAATCAAAGTAAAATTTCGGCAATTTTATATTGGCATTCAAATAATGATTTAATACTTAATAGGGTCTTAGGTTAGTTTAAAAAGAGGGTGCGGATATTAATCCGCACCATTCCATTATGGACATACAGCTAAGCCAGTAATCGGCTTGTTGTACGCTCTAAAAACTATAAAGTAACCTCTAAAAAGAAAATTTTTAGTTAGGAATTCCGTGTTACTCACAAAATCCTTTATTGTTTTCAATATCACTCCCCTAAGTTGGTTTATGTCTGGTATTGTGTCAACACCTAGGTGCCGGTATCTGTTAGAAGCGAAAGCCGGGCAATTGCAAAGGAAATGCTCCAACGTCTCATCATCTTCCCTGCATGCCCTACATATGCCATCACTTGCCGCACCGATTTTACATAAGTGAGCTCGTAGTCCTCGGTGTCCCGTTATGATACCAATAGCTATACTGACCTCCATTTTACTTCCTTTCAGTAATTGCCTCCACCTCTCATGATCCGGGTTACCCCATAGGATTTTCGCAGTCCTACCGACTGTTTCGCTGTTCACCAGTGTACATGCAACATTGTGGAACAGCGAAACAGTAGGTAGGACGGCGAAGATCCTATGAAGGGATCCAGATCGTGAGAAGACAATGCTATTACTGAAAGGAAGTAAGAAGGAGGTCATTATAGCTATTGGTATCATAACGGGACACATAGAACTACGGGCTCACTTATGCAAAATCGGTGCGGCAAGTGATTGCATGTGTAGGGAGATGATGAGACCCACTCCCTTAACTCGGTCTGCGTCGACTCGAAAGGCTTCGGGTTAACCAAGTCTATTGACGGCAGTCCTCTGGCCTTCACCGCCAAATCGTCTGCCCTTTCATTTCCCCTAACTCCGTTATGGCCCGGTACCCAAATGATGCGGATTTTACCATCCTTAGAGAAGACGTTAATCTCCCTCTTACACTGCAAGACAGTTCGTGACCTTACCGTCCTGCTTGTTATTGTCCTTATGGCAATTTTACTGTCGGTAAAGATGTTCACACTCGACGTTCTCGCGTTAGCACCACACTACTTCACGCATTTCGTGATCGCCCGGATCTCCGCCTGCAGGACCGTATTATGGTCAGGCAGTCTAAAACAGATCTGAGTCCCTGGGTTCTCAATGTATACACCCAGGCCCACTCTGTCCTCTAGCTTTGATCCATCTGTGTAACATGATCTTCCTGATGCCAATACTACGGTTCCATCAATCCAAGACTGTGCCGATGGCAGCAGTGCCTTGCACTCGACTTCAATGTTCATCTCAGATATCCGATCGGAAACCTCTTCCCTTCCTTCCAGGTTTCCTATCTTCGCCTAGATTATATCGCAAAGGTACGAGCTGCTCCCATCCTCAATCCATTCTCCCATCGCCTTTAGTCTCATAGCCGCACACTTAATCTGTATGTCAATGGGTAGGATATCTAGAATGCCCTAGTGGGCGTGGTCTTCATCGCTCCGCCTATACCAAGCCAACATGTTCTCTGAACCCGTTGTGTGGTCCTTATGTTGCACTTTTTCTCCATAACAGTCCCCCAAATTACTGAGGCGTTAGTAAGTGGTCTAATCACGCTCCTGTAGAGCCAGTGGATTATCCCGGATTCAGGCCTCATTTCGAACCTAAGGCCCATCTACTTTGTGCCCAACATCTGTGAGCCTTCTCAGTAAGCTCCTGAATGTGACACTTCCAATTAAGTTTCCTATCCAAGATCACTTCTAAGTATTTGACCTTTTCAGATATCGAAATCGTCTTATTAAGGAAACGTGGTGCGTTAAATTGGCCCACCTTCGTCTTCCTCGTGAACAGGCATATTTCAATGTTCTCTGGGTTAACATTGAGACCCCTGAGTCCAGACCAGTCATGCCATATGCAAGATCCTTTCGGCCCTTCTGTATAGGTGGTTCGGATCCTTACCCTTATGAAGTATTATAACATCGCCTGCATAACAGGCGGGTTCAAATTCCTCCTTAATCAGCATCCGTAATAGGTTATTTATGGTGGTCACCCTTAGGAGTGGCGATAAAATGCCCCCTTGTGGCGTGCCCACTTTCTCCCTTATATTTATGCCATGGGACCCGCAATTTATCCACCTGTTCCATAGCATATGGTTTATCCAGTCTCTAAGGACTCGATCTACCCGGTATTGGTCTAAGGATTGGATCAATATGTCGGTCCGCACATTGTTAATCGCCCCCTCGATGTCAATGCAAACCGCCAATGTGTACGTCTTGGCATCGAAGGATTATTCTATTTTACGCACAACCTCGTGCAGGGCAGTCTCCACCTACCTTCCCTTGATATAGGCATGCAGTTTGTATTTGAGCATTTCGCAGGATGTCTTACTCTTTATCATGGTATCCACAATAGGTTCCATGGTTTTGAGTAGAAACGTCGTAAGGCTAATAGGCCTTTGGCGTCGCATAACTGGCCTTGCCGGGCTTAGGTATAAATACCACCCTTGCCTCCTGCCAGGCTTTCGGATTATATGCAAGTCTCAGGCACGCAGGGAAAATAGTGGTCAGATGTGGCTCCAGATAGTCGTCCTCCTTTTGTAGTAACGCCGGAAATATTAATAATAATAGGGTCTTACGAAACTTACTTTTCATTCAAAACCTTGGCCGTTATAAAATTCTTGCTGTGTAAATGTTTGCGTGGTACTTTGCCAATGTCTGTAATAATTCCTTGATAATCAACCTGAAAATTAAATCATGTATTTTATTTGGAACATTAAAACATTTTTTAAGCTTACTTACTATAACTGAATGATATTCATCTTTGTCTCCCACAGGCACGGTGAATTTCATTTTCACTTCACCTCGACCATCCAAGGTATAAGTGGTTCGGTTATACATCTCACTGCTGCCATATACATTGGTTAAGAAGGCTGTCAAATCGGGCTTAAAGTCTTTCATCATAGCACCATCATTGCGTTGCACTTTGGCCTAAAATGAGTATTAAAGGTAGAAAGGCCATAAAGTAATCTTTGATATCCAGTTGGTAAAAACGTTCGGCCGTGCTGTATCTTTTACAAGAGATTGGTTTATACAGCTGATAGACCGATTCGGGTCAAATTTGGCATGACTGTATGATGTCTTAACAGTAGTTTTTTTTGCCAAACTTCAGCCAAATCTGATAAAAAATTACACCCTAAATAGGCTCAAATGGTGAACTCGGAAGATCGGTTTATAAATATTTTTTCGCAACCTACTTTTACTTTACTTTAAATGGCTATGACAGAATATTTGTTCCGCTGGCCGAACGTAGAATAGCGTTCCAAGCGCCTCGATCTTCTGCGCTCATTCTAAAATTTCTGACACCAAGTTTCGAGGTGTCTCCCACAACTTGATCTTTCCATCGGGCTTTTGGTCTTCCCGGTTTGCGTGTACCACCGTGTTTGCCTTGAAAAGACTTCTTTGCTGGAGCTTTTTCATCCATTCTGACAACATGACCTAGCCAACGCAGCCGTTGTATATTGATGCGTGTAACTATGCTATCGTCGTCATACAGCCCATACAGCTCGTGGTTCATTCGTCGCCTATATTCTCCGTTAACGCATACTGGTCCATATATTTTACGAAGAATCTTTCTCTCAAATACTCCAAGCACTGCCTCATCTGCTTTCACAAGTACCCATGCTTCAGAACCATATAACAGCACGGGTAGTATCAGTGTCTTGTATAGTTTAATCTTCGTCTGTCGAGAGGTGGCCTTGTTTCTAAACTGCTTACTTAGTCCAAAGTAGCATCTGTTTGCCAGTATTATTCTTCGCTTTATCTCAAAACTGGTGTCATTCGTTTCGGTCACGGCGGTGCCGAGATAGAAAAGTTACTGACTGTCTCAAAGTTGTGGTTCCCAACTTTCTCCATTTTCTTTATCTGCTCGGTCGTGCAAGGCTTTTTGGGAGTTGAAACCATTCATTTCGTCTTATCTCCATTTACTGCCAGACATTTTCACTGACTCTCTTTCGATTCTTTCAAAGGCTGCAGTTACTACCTCCGATGACCGACCTATGATATCGATATCGTCGGCATAGGCGAGTATCATGTGCTCTCTTGTGATTAGTGTGCCATATCTATTCACTTCTGCATCTCGTATAATCTTCTCCAGCAGGATGTTAAAGACATCACACGAGAGGCTGTCTCCTTGTCTGAAACCTCGTTTGGTATTAAATGGTTCGGAGAGATTATTTCCTATTCTTACTGAGGAACGCGTATCACGAAGTGTCATCCTGCAGAGTCTAATTAATTTTGCAGGGATACTAAACTCAGACATAGCTTGAAATACCTTTGAACATAAAGGAGTATCGAAAGCGGCTTTGTAGTCAACAAAGAGATGGTAGGTGTTAATTTGTCCTTTTCGGGTCTTTTCTTGGTTTTGGCGCAGTGTGAATATCTGGTCTAGGGTGGATTATCCAGGTCTAAAGCCGCATTGATAGGGCCCAATTATCTCATTGACTTTAGGTTTTAATCTTTCACAAAGTACGCTCGAGAGTATCAGCGTGTCGCGTCCGGTCTTAAATAGTTCAGCGGGTAACCCGTCGGCTTCTGCTGCCTCGTTCTTCTTTAGTCGGGTCACTGCTACTTGGACCTCATTCTGACTAGGAAGTAAACATTCAATACCATCATCAGGGATTGGCTCTGTGGTATCCTCTTCGCCGCCAGTTGGGTAAAGTGTTCTTTCCATATCCTCAGCATGTTATCTGTGTCAGTTACCTGATTTCCTTCTTTGTCTCTGCAGGAGAATGTGCCTGCACCAAAGCCATGATGTTTAATTCTTTGGTAGAATTTCCGGACTTCATTCTGA
The DNA here is from genome assembly GCF_963082655.1 of Stomoxys calcitrans. Classification (NCBI taxonomy): domain Eukaryota; kingdom Metazoa; phylum Arthropoda; class Insecta; order Diptera; family Muscidae; genus Stomoxys; species Stomoxys calcitrans. The sequence continues at coordinate 81,541,881 of NC_081554.1, forward strand.
TTCCTGTACATCTCAATTCGCTCACACTCACGTCTTTCCATTTCATTTTTCTTTCTGCGGTATAGACGTTTCTCCTTTCTTCTTTTCTCCCGATACCTCTCCTTCATCTGGCGCGTTGCTACTGATTGCAGGGTTGCTCTATATGCCGCATTCTTGGCTTCAATAACATCTCGACACTCTTGGTAGTACCATAGGTTTCTTGGAGGTGGCTTCCGGTACGAGAGTCCGGATTTCGCGGCATTTTCCATGGAGTGGGCAATAGATTGCCACTGAGCTATTGTATCATCGGAACAAGGAGTGCTTTCATCAAGCAGTTGGGTCAGTCGAGTGGAGTATGCCACTGCCATTTGTTGTGTTTGCAAGCCGCAAGCTCAATGTCCAGCTTCCGTGCAGTGTCAGATCGTACTTTCCTCGCCATGTTCAAACGGGTGCGAACCTTTGCTGCAAGAAGGTAATGATCCGAATCTATATTCGCTCCACGGATCGATCGTACATCTAACACGCTGGATGAATGCCTTCCATCTATCACAACGCCATGGAAGTATCGATAAAACAGCAACAGTGATCAATTTGGTTTCTCGTGTTTTGATCGGGTAACAGCCATGTGGCGGCTCGCCACTTGCTCCAAGATCCGACGCTCGCCGCCAGCCGCCCCTAACCTGGGAACAGACTCTGATGTTGGTCATTGGTTATTTGACGGCGCCAATAACTCGCCTTGTCATCTCGAGTATCATTGGCACTCAGTATTTAATTAAGAGCCAGTGCCACCTGACTCCTCACTGAGACTCTCCTCGCGAGAATTCGCAATCTACACGCAGGGGATTTCCCCTATGTATGCAATGCATTACGTTGACGAATCGAAAGTCGGAGGGGGAAAGAAGTAGTGATACAGCTTCAATTGCAAAGCAGTTCTTATCCATTATCCTTTGTTTGCCTATTTACCAGCGATGACCAGCCCTTTACGGTAGCGTTGATGGCAAGTCACACGTATTCTTATTCCCTTGGTTCAGTCGTTGATGAGATAGCAACGAATAAACATGCACAGGGGTATACTCATCGTTTTTTTTTTGTTTTTATACCCACCACCGAACGAGGGGTATATTCATTTTATCGAAATATCCATTTCCGACCCTATAAAGTATATATATCCTTGATCAGCGTAAAAATCTTAGAAGATCTAGTCATGTCCGTCCGTCTGTCTGTTAAAATCACGGTACAATCTTTAAAAATAGTGATATTGAGCTGAAACTTTGCACAGATTCTTTTTTTTCCATATGCAGGTTAAGTTCGAAGATGGGCTATATGTTGATATAGCCCCGCCGATTTAGGGTCTTAGGACCACAAAAGCCACATTTATTATTGGATTTTGCTGAAGTTTGGAATAGTGAGTCACGTCAGGCCCTTCGACATACTTTTTTAATTTAGCCCAGATCGGTCAAGATTTGGAAATATCTGTCATATAGACCGATCCTCCTATTTAGGATCTTAAACCAATAAAAGCCATATTTATTATCGGAGTTTGCTGAAATTTGGGACAATGAGTTGTGTTAGGCTCTTCGACACACTTCTGCAATATGGCACAGTCCGGTCCAGATTTGGATATAGCTGCCATATAGACCGATCTCTCGAATTAAGGTTTTGAGCCTATAAAAGGCGCATTTATTGTCCGATGCCACCGAAATTTGGGACAGAGAGTTGTGTTAGACCAGTCAACATCATTCTTTAATTTTGCTCAGATCGGGTTAGATTTGGATATAGCTGCCACCGATCTCTCGATATTAGTTTTTGGGCCCATAAAAGACACATTTGTTGTCCGATGTTGAAATTTGGAACAGTGAGTAGCGTTCTTCGACAACATTTTGCAATTTGGCCTAGATCGATCCTGATTTGGATATATTGTAGCTGCTATATACACCGATCTCTCGATTAAAGGTTTTGGCCCCATAAAAGGCACACTTATTTTCCGATTTCGCCGACATTTGGGACAGTGAGTTGTGTTAGGCCCTTAGTCAGCCCTCTTCAATTTGGCCCAGATCGGTTCAGATTTTGATATAGCTGTCATATAAACCGATCTCTCGATTTAAAGTCTTGGCCCGATAAAAGGCACATTTATAATCCGATTTCGCCGAAATTTGACAAAGTGACTTAAGTTAGGCTTTTCGACATCCGTGTCGAAAAGCCCTTTTCGATCGGTCTATATTTGGGTATGGCTACCAAAAGACCAATATTGGGTTCTACAAAATTGAACAATGCCTTGTACTTAATAGATATGGATATTGATCCATGCCAATCTTGGTCCAAATCGGACCATATGTCGATAAAGCAGCTATGGGGGTATAAATTATGCATTTTTCACCGGATTATGATGAAAGGTGGTTTACATATATACGTTCGATATTTATATGTTCGATACAAATTTTTTCAAACTCACCGAAACTTCAAACGGTACTCCTGGAATATAATTGCTTGGCAATCTGGTGGCTTCTACACGATAGGGATCGAGGTGAACAGTTATCACAGTTGAGAAATTTTGTACAGAACTTGTTGAGGTCTCTTCGACTAAGGCGTCCAGTAGATATTCACGTTCATAGTCTTCCTTCAGTTTCAATTCGTCTCTAATGTCAAATTCAAAATATGCACTGCCATCTATGGGCACTACTTTGCGTGTAATCAAGTCATTGACGAATGGTTGCAGTGATCCAAAGAATGTGGGATATATGGAAAGAGTAGCCTCGCCCACAATAGGTTTTCCAAAGTCATAGCTGAAAATCAAGACAAATGAATCTCTGCCTCGTAGTGCTCATTGTAAAAACTTACTAAGCCCTTATGGTGGCCCTTATTTTGCCATCCTTGTAGATGACATGCTTGTCCGTGTCTATATCTACCACAAACTTGGGTAAAATATATTCCACAACTTCGAAAGTACGCTTGTATGTCTCTTCCATGACCTCCACTTCAACCGACCATTCTCCTAATTTAGGATAATCGGAGAGTTCCAAATCATTGGCATAAACACCACTAGTCAGTTTGACATCGCGATAACTTCTTATGACATTGTCACCACTATCCCGTAAGGTGATGTGGACACGGCCATAATTGATGACCGGTTTCAAATTGGCATCCATCAAGAGGACACGATAATGGACAATGTCTTTAGGTTTGTAGATGGCCTTGTCAGTTTGCACCATGACCGTGAATTGATGGGCATCGAAATTCAGCCGTGTCTCATTGGTGAAACGAATCCCCGAGAGACCTTCAGCAGTTAGATTATAGCGATCACTTTTAAGGGCAGGTATCTAGAAAATACAGATATGAATAATGAATGCATAAAGAAAAGGTTTGACAAGTTCATGAAACTTACATCAAAATGCACCATCTCTGTGGAGTATGGTCGAACCTCGGCTGTCTTGAAGTCACTGTAGGTACTGCCAATGATGCCTACCTTTACTCGCACTGGCTCTGGTGATTTGTGTATACTTACGGCTACATGGTATTGTGAATTGGGCCTTAATGTATTCGGTGCAATGATGGAATATAATCTGAAGGAACATAAATAAATAAACATGATAATTGATTTTATAACATAATATATAAACATAAATTATTTATTAAATAAAAATTGTAGTGCATTTGTTTGTCTGGAGGGGGCGGACTCTCCCCTTTAAACCAAAAAATACCACCCAAACTAAAAAGTGAACCGATTGGCACAAGATAGGACTCAAATGAAAGGAGTTTGTAAATTGAATTCGAAACTTATATCAATATTTGTGGCAAAGTCTCATGGAAACCAACCCAAACCACGAAAAGTAAACCGATAGGAAATCATTAGACCAGTGCCTGGTGGACTAGGCTCCCAGAGACTATATAGGGTATATACATCATAATAGATGGATAAGATGTGGATCATAATCTGCAGAGGACCTCGCCTGATCCAAGTGGACGATGTTATTATACTACTGTGGGGAAGTGATCTAAATGTTCTACGTAGATAGGCCGAGAGAGCCTTGGGAATGACATAAAACTGAGCCAACGTCAACTCCTTGCAAAAACTATTTGGAAGGAATATCGAATACAGTAAAATGACTGAATCGTGGAAAGGAAGCTGAACTGAAGGAACCGCTTTCAGAAACGTGGCTTATATATGTCTATGAAGAGGAAGCATGACATCATTACACCAGGTCAAACGGATATATTGTCTTTGCATAAGTTGGCATATGAGCTCATGTCGACTTGGATTCATGGTAGTGGGTATATAAGATTCGGCCCGGATGAACTTAGACGCTTTTACTTGTTGTGTATGATTTGGATTCGTGACAAAATATACAAAGTGCCAAAAGCCACATTTATTATCCGATTTTACTGAAATTTTGAACAGTGAGTTGTGTTAGGCCAGTCGTTATCCAGATTTGGATATAGCTGTCATATAGACCGATCTTCCGATTTAAGGTCTTGGGTCCATAAAAGGCGCATTTATTGTCTGATTTAGCCAAAATTTGGGACATTGAGTTGTGTTAGTCTCATCGACAATTTTTTTTAATTTGGCCAAGATCGGTCCAGATATGGATATAGTTGCCATATAGACCGATCCCTCGATTTAAGGTCTTGGGCCCATAAAAGGCGCATTTATTGTCTGATTTAGCCAAAATTTGGGACATTGAGTTGTGTTAGGCCCATCGTCTTTCTTCTTTAATTTGGCCTACATCGGTCCAGATTTGGATATAGCTGTCATATAGACCGATCTGTCGAATTAGGGTCTTCGGCCCATAAAAGGGGCATTTATTGTCCCATGTCGCCAAAATTTGGGACAGTGAGTTGTGTTAGGCCACTCGACATCTTTTTGCAATTTACCCGATATCGGTCCAGATATGGATATAGCTGCCATTTAGACCGATCTGTCGATTTAAGGTCTTGGGCCCATAAAAGGCGCATTTATTGTCCGATTTAGCCAAAATTTGGGACAGTGAGTTGTGTTAGGCCCATCGGCATTCTTCTTTAATTTGGCCTACATCGGTCCAGATTTGGATATATCTGTAATATAAACCGATCTCTCGATTTAAGGTCTTGGGCCCATAAAAGGCGCTTTTATTGTCCGATGTAGCCAAAATTTGGGACAGTGAGTTGTATTAGGCTCATCGGCATTCTTCTTTAATTTGGCCTACATCGGTCCAGATTTGGATATAGCTGTCATATAGACCGATCTCCCGAATGAGGATCTTGGGCCCGTAAAAGTAGAATTTTTTTGTCCGATTTTGCCAAAATTTGATGCAGTAAGTTGTGTCGAGTGGCCGACATCTTTTTGCAATTTGGCCGAGATCGGTCCAGATATGGATATAGCTGCCATATAGACCGTTCTCTCGATTGAAAGTCTTGGCCCATAAAAAGCGCATTTATATTCAGATTGCGATGAAATTTAACACAGTTACTTATGTTAGGCTTTTCGACATCCGTGTCATATATGGTTCAGATAGGTCTAGATTTAGATATAGCTAACAAAAAGACCAATATTTTGTTCCACAAAATTAAACAATGCATACATTTTGCATTTTTTACCGGACTATGACGAAAGGTGGTTTACATATATACCCGAGGTGGTGGGTATCCACAGTTCGGCCCGGCCGAACTTAACACCTTTTTACTTGTTTTGCTTGTAAAGAGGACATATTGTAGTTGGTTTAAAAGTGAATTTTGAACAAGAAATGTCAACTTAAACGGGTGCTCTATGTTCTTCCAAATAGGCGAGCGAAACCGCCCCCCTCGAGTTCTCAAATTCCAAAGCCCATATCCCTCATTTTGTCTTATGTTTTTTTTTTGCTTCTTTTATCCCCTGAAACCATGCAAACTTTTTTTTGTAGCCTCCCACAGCAAAGTTACTAAAAAATGCTGATTTTGAAAACATCTTTGCCGAAAGGGGTCCCTGGGATTTTTGTAAAAAAATTCGGGCAGAATTTACTTTTTGTTTGTTTAAGTATACTATTTGTCTGCAAAACTCAGAAAAATTATCGAGATATGTGTATTTGAGTTTTCGTTTTAAGAAAAATGCAATTTTCCCCTATTTTTGGAATGAATGTCAGAGGCACGAATGTAGAAAATAAATTATGTGTAAAATAGATTGATATCAATATGAGTTAAATCAGTATTTCAAACTTTTCTCAATACCTCCGCTTTATGAAAATTGAATGAAATGATATCGCTTTGATGGCCACAGTTTACGAAAATTTAAAGAAAATAGTGGTATCTTTTTGGAAAATTTTGACAAGAACATATTTTTCGTATTTAAATCGATGACCTTTTTTATACGCTGAAGATATTGACATGATTTCTTAACACCTTAACTTTGACAACCTATATTAAAGATATACCCTAACAACGCCATTTTCCTGAAGACCTATGTCCTCCTATACAAATTTCTAGAATATTTTTTACCGCTTAGGTCAACAAGATTGATTTCCACTTTTTTCGCCGTTTGGCCCACTGTTCTTTGGTGCACATAGACTCACTTCTAAATATAACATCCCAGTATGAAATTGAGAGCGCAAAGGTCTTATTTTCCTTTCTGGTATTTTCTATAAATTGACATGTTCCACTTCTTTTCAGAGTAAACTTCAAATCTCCATCGAACATCGAGTCCATATTTGCCTGCACTGAAACCCGCCTTTTTCATCAGTACTTGGGAATTATTGACACCAAACAAAGGTAATCTTTCAAAGCTTGCCATGTGAAGTGTAAAATATATGCCAAGAGCCGAAGATTAAAATATTTGTTTCTATGAACATAGGAATTTGATGGTGTTCACAAAAAATTTACTTTCTAATATTCGCCTTCAATGAGATATAACCATCGACATCTCATCTTCAAAACTTCACAGTGATGCTTGTCGGCAGTATAGCGCAGATGGTTACAGCATCACATCCGCCGTCGTCACTGCCATAGCTATAATCATCATTACGTTAATGGCCATTGTATTTCAGCATATATGAATGGAGAAGTACAATAACCCCTCAAACAATAAGCATTCGTACAATACGGAAAATACAACTGAGCACTATGATATGAATAGACTGCAACTATCAGACGCTCGTGAGAAATTGAAGGCTTCGCAATTCACATACCTTATACCCTATTATGGGCAATAAAGAAAATTTTGTCCTTAGTGAAATTTTGTCTCTAGAGAAAATTTAATTAAAATTTAGTTTTTTAGCTGAACAGGCCCCGCTCTGCCATGCCTTCTTTTACTTTATACGGAACAAAATTATTCTTGAAATAATTATTTTCGACAATTAAAGAGCTTTTAGTGAAATACCATGCTAAGAAAAAAGTATATATATCGCTTGACTAACTCTCTCTCTGGTTTTAGGATCATCTAAGTTTGAACGTTAGATATTTGAGCCTGATAATCTCATGGGGATTTTGGCAGTAGGAGCCCCATATTGCCATGATAAATACGTCTGTCCTATTTCGGGGTGTTTTTGGGGGTGAAGTGGTCCCCCAGACACTTGGCCCTGAGAAAAACATTAGCATCGTGCTCTTATGTCAAATACCATTCATTTAAACCCCATATTGCCATTGATTTCAGGGCCAAATATTTGGCCCCAAAATTGGTTCTCAAATTCGTTTTCTAATCTCAAATACCTTTTATTTGAGCCACATTGGCATGGTCGGTAAATTTTTAAACACGTTATCCTGCACTGGATATCAGATACGTATCCTACTCCCAAATTCCTTTATTTGAGTCCGATATTGCGATGGTCTGTAAATAATACCTGTTTATGGGGTGTTTTGGAAAAGGGGTAGAGCTCTACTCCCCAATACCTTCCATTTGAGCCCCACATTGACATCGTTGGTAAATATGCCCGATTTAGTGGTGTTTTGCGGAGTTTGGTGGTCCCCCAAACACCCTAAAAATATATCAGCATCATGCTATATTCTCATATATCTATATGTCATTTATTTCAACATCTTATTGGCCATTGGCCTCGAAATTGGATATCAAATTCATTTTCTAATCTCAAATACCTTTCATCTAAATCCCTTAGTGCAAAATTCAGCAAATATGCACGGTTTTGGGGTATGGCCCCTAAAAACCATCAATATCGAGCTCCACTGTCTTGAAGACCCAAATTGTCTTGGTGAGCAAGTGCGTCCTATTTGGGGGCTGTTATGGTGGTGGGACGTCCCCTAGACAGTTGGTCGCGAATGTTTATATCAGATTCGTGGTCAACTCCCAAATACCTTTCATTTGAGCTCCATATTTCCATAGTCGGCAAACATGACCGGTGGGGGGGGGGGTTGTTTTAGGGGATGGGGCGGCCACTCAGTAACTTGGCCTTGAGAATATATATCAGATTCGTGTTCAACTCTAAAACACCTCTCATTTAAGCCCGCTATTGCAATGGTCAGCAAATATTTCCTATTTGGATGGTGTTATGGGGGTGGGGTGGCCCTATAGACTCCTTTGCCCCGATTATTAATAACAGATTCGTGCTTTACTCCCAAAGACCTTTTATTTGAGCCTCATATTGTTATGGCCATAAATTTTTCCTCTTTAGGGGACGTTTTGGTCCCACATTTGGATATAAGATTCGTATTCTACACTTAAATACCTTTTATTTAAGCCCTATATTACCATGGTCAGTAAATAAGTCCTGTTTGGGGGTGTTTTTGGGGAAGGGGTGGATCCCCAGAAACTTAGTCCCACATTTGGATATCAGATTTGTATTCTACTCGCAAATACCTTCCATTTGAGTTCCATATTGCCATGATCGGTAAATACATCCGATTTAGGGGTGGTTTGGGGTGATCTCCCAAACACTTGGACCCACATTCGGGTATAAGATTCTACTCGCAAATACCTTTATTTTAGGTCCCATATTGTCGTGATTGGTATATAAATATATTTGGTGGTTTTTGCGGGTGGGGCGGCCCCCCCTGGTTCCCCAACCGAAATTTGGATACGAAATTTTTGTCTTAGGTAACTAAAAGAGAGCACACAAAAGTTCGCTTAAATCGCACCACCCATCTCCGAGATATGGCGTTTCTGAAAATTGTGATAAGGAAGAGGGCCCCCACCTTCAAATATCAAAATATGTAGTACCCTATTTTCACCATGGGATCGTTATGCACCATCTGTGAAAGTTTCAAGAAAATCGGTTCAGCAGTTTTTGAGTCTATATGGAACACACAAACAAACAAATAAATATAAAATTTCAATCTTAAAGTAAATATAAGACCGATCTGAACCTTATTGAACACGAAAGTCGAGGAGCCTTATACAACCCACTGTGTCAAATCGAGTAATAAACGGGCTATTATTGTTCTAAGAACTTAAATTGGGAGGTCGGCATATACAGCAGCTATATCCAAATATAGCCCGATCTTGACCATATTTGGTATGAATATCGAAGTGCCTAACAAAACTCATTGACAAAAACTTTAAATTGGGAGATCGGTGTATATGGCAGCTACATCTAAATCTGGACCGATCTGGGCCGTATTGAACTGGGAACTCGAAAAACATAACGCTATACCAAATTTAAACGAAATCGGACAATAAATGCGCCTGTTATGGACCCGAACCTAAATTGAGAGATCGGTATATATGGCAGTTATATCGAAAAAAGACATTTAAACGAATGTCGAGGAGCCTAGCGAAAATCATTCTGCCTAGTTTCAGTGAAATCTATGAATAAATTCACCTTTTATGGGCCTAAAACCTTCAATCGGGAGATCGGTCTATATGGCCGCTATTTGCAAAACCGAACCAATCCGGGCCGTATTGAACAGGAATGTCGAGGAGCCTAACACAACTCGCTGTTCAAAATTTCTGAGAAATCGGGCAATAAATGTGCCAATTATGCGTCCAAGATCTTAATTCAAGAGATTGGTCTATATGGAAGCTTTATCCAAATTTGGACCGATCCAGGCCAAATTAAACAAGGATGTAGAGGGCCTATCATAACTGACTGTTCCAAAATTTCAGCGAGATCGGACTATAAATTTGCCTTTTATGGGCCCAAGACCTTAAATCGAGAGATTGGTCTATATGGCAGCAATATATAAATCTGGATCGATCTAGGTAAAATAAAACAGGAATGTCGAGTAGCCTAACACAGCCCATTTAACCAAATTTCAGATAAAACGGCCATAAATTCGCCTTTTATGGGCCCAAGACCTTAAATCGCGAGATCAGTCTATATGGCAGCTATATGTAAATCTGGACCGATCTAGGTAAAAAAACAAGGGATGTCGAAGGGCCTTACACAACTTACTTAACCAAATTTCACCGAAATCAGACCCAAAATTCGCCTTTTATGGGCCCAAGACCTTAAATCGAGAGATTGGTCTATATGGCAGCTATATGTAAATATGGATCGATCTAGATAAACTATAACAGGGATGTCGAGGGGCCTTACACAACTTACTTAACCAAATTTCGGCAAAATCAGACTATAAATGCGCCTTTCATGGGCTCAAGACCTTAAATAAAGAGATCGGTCTATATAGTGGCTATATCTAAATCTTGACCGATCCGGGCCATGCTAAACAAGGATGTTGAGAGGTCTAACACAACTCTCTGTCCCAAATTTCAACGAAATGGGATAAAACAAGTAAGAGCGTGCTAAGTTCGGCCGGACCGAATCTTATATACCCTCCACCATTGATCGCATTTGTCGAGTTCTATGCGCGGTATCTCTTTTTAGACAAACATAGAATATTGAATAAGAACTGTTATCCTATTGGAGCTATATCAAGTTATAGTCCGATGCGGACCATTTCAGTTCATTCGGATAAGAATTGCGCCTTGTAAGGGCTCAAGAAGCAAAATCGGGAGATAGGTTTATATGGGAGCTGTATCAAGCTATTGATCGATTCGGACCATACTAGACACGTATGTTGAAGGTCATGAGAGAAGGCCTTGTACAAAATTTCAGCTAAATCGGATGAGAATTGCGCCCTCTAGAGGTTCGAAAAGTCAAGATCCCAGATATGGCAGCTATATCAGGTTCTATATCGATTTACGCCATACTAAGCACAGTTATTGGAAATCATAACAAAACACCTCATGCAAAATTTCAGCCAAATCGGATGAGAATTGCGCCATCACTTGGCTCAAGAAGTCAAGATCCAAGATCGGTTTATATGACAGCTATACCAGATTATGAACCGATTTGAATCATACTTAGCACAGTTGTTGAAAGTAATACCAAAACACTACGTGCAAAATTTTAGTTAAATCGGACGACAATTGCGCCCTCTAGAGGCTCAAGAATTCAAGACCCAAGATCGGTTTATATGGCAGCTATATCAGGTTATGGACCGATTTAAACAATACTTGGCGCAATTGTTGGATATCATACCAAAACACATCGGCCAAAATTTCATTCAAATCGGATAAGAATTGCGCCCTCTAGAGGCTCAAGAAGTCAAGACCCAAGATCGGTTTATATGGCAGCTATATCAGGTTATGAACCGATTTGAACCATACTTTCAACCATACCATCCACCATCCTATGGTGGAGGGTATAAAATGTGGTTTTAATGCGCCTAAGACCTTAACTCGCAGATCGGCAGATCGGTGTATATGAAGGCTATATCAAGATATAGTCCGATATAGTCTATCTTCGGACTTAACCTCCCTGTGGACAAAAAAAAAGAATCTGAGCAAGGTTCCAACTCAATACCTCTATTTTTATACCCAGCACCATTGGATATTCTAATCTAGTCATTCCGTTTGTAACGCCTCGAAATATTGATCTAGGACCCCATAAAGTATATATATTTTTGATCGTCTCGAAATTCTGATTAAATTATAAAATTGACTTCTTGAGCCCATGGAAGCCAATAGTCCAATTTTTTTTTTTTTTTAGTCCACCTGATATTCTGTTATAACTTTAACCAACTGTGCCAAGTTTGGTCCGAATCGGTCCATAACCTAATATAGCTCCCATATAAACCGATCTTCCGATTTGATTCCTTGAGCCCCTGGAAGCCACAATTTTTGTTCGATTTGGCTGAAATTTTGCACATATTATTCTGTTATGACTCCCAATAATAGAGCCAATGTAAATCGGTCTATAACATAATATAGCTCCCATATAAACCGATCTGCCGATTTGACTTCCTGAGCCCCTGGAAACCGCAATTTTTGATGTTATGTTATGACTTCCAACAAGTGTGCCAAGTACGGTTCAAGTCTGCGTATAACCTGATATAAATCCCATATAAACCGATCTGCCGATTTAACTTATTGAGCCTCTGGAAGTTTCGATTTGGTTGAAATTTTGCACATAGTGTTTCGTTATGATTTCCAACAACTAAGTAAGTACAGTCCGAATCGGTCTATAACCTAACATAGCTCCCATATAAACCGATCTCCCGATTTGACTTCTTGAGTCTCTGGAAGCCGCAATTTTCATCCGATTTGGCTGAAATATTGCACATGGTATTCTGTTATGACTACCAACAACTGTGCTAAGTACGGTTCAATCGGTCAAGAACATGATATAGTTCCCATATAAACCGATCTCCCGATTTGACTTCTTGAGCCCATACAAGTCGCGATTTTTACCCAATTTGGCTGAAATTTTCCATATAGTGTTTTGTTATGACTCTCAACAAGTACGGTCCAATTCAGTCTATAACTATATATAGCTCCCATATTTTAGTTGAATCCATGGTGGTGGGTTCCCAAGATTCGGCTCGGCCGAAGTAAGCACGCTTTCACTTGCTAAAGATTGTAGCGTGATTTCAACAGACAGACGGACGGACGCGGCTAGATCGTCTTAGATTTTTATACCCACCACCATATGATGGGGTTGTACTGATCTTGTCATTCCGTTTGTAACACCTCGAAATATTCCTCTAAGGCTCCATAAATTTTTGATCGTCTCCACGTTCTGAGTCGATCTAGCCACGTCCGTCCGTCCATCTGCCGAAATCACGATAGCGGTCGCACGCGTAAAGCTAGCTGCTTGGAATTTTGCACAGATACCTAATATTGATGTAGGTCGGAGAGATTGGAGATTCCAAATGGATCATATCGGTTCAGATTTAGATATAGCTCCCATATAAACCGATCTCCCGAATTGACTTTTGAGTCCTTACAAACCGCAATTTTTATCCAATTTGGTTGAAATTTTGCATGTGGTGTTCCGTTATGACTTCCAACAACTGTGCCAAATACGATCCAAAGCAAGCTATAACCTGATATAGCTCCCATGTAAACCGATATCTCGATCATCCTTGTTCGGTCCCTAGAATATCTATACTTTATAGGGTTACAAATGAATATTTTGATGAATTGCAAATTTTCCCAGCTTTAACTCGTTTAGGTATTGCCGCATATTTGCTGCAAAAGTTAAGTTAGCCCACATAAATTCGAGCAGGGTATCCAAAATAAACACATCTGATATCAACAACCTTTTATTCACCTACGCATTTTATTATTGTTTTTTCGTTTCATCTCTTGAACTATTGTCAGTCTTTTCTTCATAGGTTTTAAGTGATCTCCACAGATAAGAGAAGATGGAGAAGACGCAAAGACACAACATCAAATTCCAAAGATACACATTCCAATGATAGCGCACCGAATGTTTACATTCATCCAAGATAAATGGCATTGTTCCGGCTTAATGTGATTTTGGCCAAATTGTCCAATAATGGCTTTGTGTTGAAATCGACTGTTGTAGTTTTTGGCTTCTTGATTTTATGGTGGTGGTTGGTACACAATGATGACTTCAATGTTGGACTTAGTTTAATAACAGCATAGCTGATTTGGCATGTTTAAATTTTTTGTTCGGTTTTTAGTGGGCGCGAGATTTAACGGTACCCGAAATCCCAGATGTGATTACGTGACCCATATAGGTGTTTCTATTCATAAGGGAAGGGAAGCCTTGTGAATGGCACACACTTTAAAAATTAGTCAAACTAAATGTGATGATGGCAATTTTTCCAACTTTTGAAAGAAAAATTTCCTTTATAAATTGATAATACATTTTTTTTCCTACAGTTGCACAGGTATGTCTACATATCTTTCCATAAAAAGCTGTTACGTAAGCTGACAGTAAATTTTTTTAAATTCAATTAAAAAAGTTATTGAGTCAAAAATTTTAATCGCGATCGTAATCGAAAAAAACTTTAAATTCATTTAAAAAAATGTTTGAATCAATTAATATTTTAATTGAAAATGTCAAAAATTTCAATCACGATCGTAATTGAAACAAAAAAAAAGCCGTTAAATTCGGCCGTGCCGAACTTTGGATATCCACCACCTTGGCTATATATGTAAACCATCTTTCATCATAATCCGGTGAAAAATGTATAATTTATGCCCCCATAGCGGCTATACTGAAAAATGGTCCGATTTGGACCAATTTTGACACGGACATTGAGTGGTTTAATAAATAGAAGCCATTGTTCAATTTTGTAGAACAAAATATTGGTCAAATATAGAACGATCTGAACCACATACGACACAGATGTGTCAAATTTCATCGAAATCGGATTAAAAATGTGCCTTTTTTGGGCCAAAACGTTAAATTGAAAGATCGGTCTATATGGTAGATTTATCCAAATCTGGACCAATCTGGGCCAAATTGCAGAAAGTTTTTGAATAGCTTAACACAACTCACTGTCCCAAAATGTCAGTGAAATCGGATTATAAATGCGCCTTTTATGGCCTCAAAACCTTAAATCGAGAGATAGGTCTATATGGCAGCTATATCCAAATCTGTACCGATCTGGGCCAAATTGACGAAGGATGTCGATGGGCCTAACACAATTCACTGTCCCGAATTTCATCAAAATCGGATAATAAATTTGGCTTTTGTGGGCCTAAGACCCTAAATCGGAGGATCGGTCTATATGGCAGCTATATCCAAATCGGAACCGATCTACGCCAAATTAACGAAGGAAGTCGAAGGGCCTAACACAACTCACTGCCCCAAATTTCAGCAAAATCGGATAATTAATGTGGCTTTTATGGGCCTCAGACCCTAAATCGGAGGATCGGTCTATATGGCAGCTATATCCAAATCTGGACCAATCTGGACCAAATGGACGGAGGATGTCGAAGGGCCTAACACAACTCACTGTCCCAAATTTCAGCGAAATCGGATAATAAATGTGGCTTTTATGGGCCAAAGACCCTTAATCGGCGGATCGGTCTATATGGGGGCTATATCAAGATATAGTCCGATATAGCCCATCTTCGAACTTAACCTGCTTATGGACAAAAAAGAATCTGTGCAAAATTTCAGCTCAATATCTCTATTTTTAAAGACTGTAGCGTGATTTCAACAGACAGACGGACGGACATGGCTAGATCGTCTTAGATTTTTACGCTGATCAAGAATATATATACTTTATAGGGTCGGAAATGGATATTTCGATGTGTTGCAAACGGAATGACAAAATGAATATACCCCCATCCTTCGGTGGTGGGTATAACAAGTGAAAGCCTGCTAAGTTCGGAAGGGCCGAATCTTATATACCCTCCACCATGGATCGCATTTGTCGAGTTCTTTTCCCGGCATCTCTTCTTAGGCACAAAAAGGATAAAAGAAAAGATTCGCTCTGCTATTGGAGCGACGTCAAGATATGGTCCGGTTTGGACCACAATTAAATTATATGTTGGAGACCTGTGTAAAATGTCAGTCAATTCGAATAAGAATTGCACCCTTTGGGGGTTCAATAAGTAAAATAGAGAGATCGATTTTTATGGGAGGTGTATCGGGCTGTAGACCGATTCAGACAATAATAAACACGTATGTTGATGGTCATGAGAAAATCCGTCGTACAAAATTTCAGGCAAATCGGATAATACAATAATTGCGACCTCTAGAGACTCAGGAAGTCAAGATTCCAGATCGGTTTATACGGCAGCTATATCAGGTTATAAACCGATTTGAATCTTATTTGACACAGTTGTTGAAAGTAAGAATAAAATACGTCATGCAAAAATTTCAGCCAAATCGGATAGGAATTGCGCCCTCTGGAAGCCCAAGAAGTCAAGTCCCCAGATCGGTTTATATGACAGCTATATCAGCTTATGAACCGATTTGAATCATACTTTGTACAGTTGTTGCCCGGTTTATACGGGCAATATTTCAAAAGGCTAGCTTTACACGTTCGACCGATATCGTAATTTCGACAGACGGACGGACGGAAGGAGGGACCGATGGAAAGACGGACAGAAGGACGAACGGATAGACGGACATGGCTTGATCGAATCAGAATGACGAGGCGATCCAGAATATATATATTGGGTTGCCCAAAAAGTAATTGCGGATTTTTTAAAAGAAAGTAAATGCATTTTTAATAAAACTAAGAATGAACTTTAATCAAATATACTTTTTTAAACTTTTTTTCTAAAGCAAGCTAAAAGTAACAGCTGATAATTGACAGAAGAAAGAATGCAATTACAGAGTCACAAGCTGTGAAAAAATTTGTCAACGCCGACTATATGAAAAATCCGCAATTACTTTTTGGGCAACCCAATACTTTATGGGGTCCCACATCAATATCGAGGTGTTAGTATTTGTCTCAGTGGATGTTTATAATCACCACTGAATGTATACTTTCCGTAGCCTTTTTTCTTTAAATTTAGATACAAAAGGCCATGCCAGTCATGTGCACACTATTAGAGCATTAAGAAAAAATGCGTGCAAGCTCAGCCACATTTCGAAATGTAATGTATGGATCAGGTAGCTTCTTTACAGTGACATTCCACAAATAAAAATCATAACTTCTAAAAAAAGGTCTAAAAAAATCTAAAAAATACCTAAAGTAACCAAAACAATTAAAAGGCAACCATAAAACGTAGCATACAAATTTTTTTTCAGCAGACTTGTGTACTCAATACGGCATATTTTGTTAGTTGAAATAGCAGTAAGAAATGTTTGCCAATACAGCAGCCTTATGTTTACTCAAACAGCAGTAATATCTGCTTTCCCATTATCAGTAGACAAAAATTGCTGTTTTAGCAAACATTTTTGCTGTTTTGAATAAAAAATGTGGTTGAGTGTGGTCCTTGATGGAGCTACATATCCAAACATTGAGTTAAGTTCATCGATGCACTGTTGTTGACGTCGAAAGTTGTAAAAAATAATCGCACGAAAATGTTCACGATTTAACTCCATTTTTTGGGCAAGACGAATCATTTAAGATACCGTAAACAACACAAATAGCGCCTGTATGTCATAACGTTCTGAGTACGTATAACCTCAAAAAAGTAGAGCTTTACGATAGAGCTGTCAGTTGGCAGATTGCAATACAAGGGTTGTCCATTACCGAAATATAGAAGGCAACCCTCGTACAGTCCATACCGCTTGAACTTTGCCTATCCTTACTTGTTATAGCTGAAACTGAGATATACAGGCCCGTCCCGGTTTTCGAAAATGCAAAACGAAAGATTTTCTCTGACTACATTTTTGCAAACCTTGCTACATAAAAGTTTGAACGCATACTTTAATCAAATTTCTATGCAGTGAGAGGAACTTCGAGTGATTACAATGATGAAGCTCGATTCCATTTCACGTTTGTTCTTTCTCATTGCATTTAACTAAGTTTAGCTTATCTAAAATATATCTGGTAAGCACCTAAAATTATTTCCTGCTATTGCGAATACATTTATACCCATACCCTAAATGAAATTTTAAACAATGTTTATAATTAAATTCCATTTAAAGTATTTTATTTTTATTATTATCTCTATATTTCTTCCCTTGTTATGTAATTAAAATAATTCCGTGAGATCAATTATAAGAAAAAATTTTTAAATAATAGCAAAATTACTCTTTCGAAAGATGCCTGAGCACACAACGACACTGCAGCGGCATGAAATGCTGCAAGGCAAAATTCAAATTCCAAGACGAATAAAAATAACACTAATTAAGTATGGTGATTTATGATGGTCACATTAAAATTGTAGTTAAACCTAGTTTTATTTTCTGGCTTAGCCACACACTAATGAAAGTAGTCTTGAATCACCACCACCACCGCTGAGAACGGCCCTGCAACCCAGTAACACCAAAACATAAAACAACTTTCATTTAGGCATCCATCAGCGAATTGCTGTCGTCGCCTTTGTAATTGTTTTCCATCTTCCACCCATTTCTTGGGGCTATTGTCAACCATATTTGTAACGTAAAAAAAAGACAATCGCTTGTTCACATTACATAGCACTAAACAAGAAAATTTCCCACAGAAATTAAAAGTGTTTTATTCGAACCGTATGTGCTATATAACGAATAGGCAAAACTCGCACAAATAGCTTTTTTTGGCATTTAAAACTAAATCTTTTTATACCCTCCATCATAGGATGGGGGGTATACTAATTTCGTCATTCTGTTTGTAACATCTCGAAACATTCCTCTGAGACCCCATAAAGTATATATATTCTTGATCGTCGCGACATTTTATGTCGATCTAGCCATGTCCGCCCGTCTGTCTGTCGAAAGCACGCTAACTTTCGAAGGAGTAAAGCTAGCCGCTTGAAATTTTGCACAAATACTTCTTATTAGTGTGGGTCGGATGGTATTGTAAATGCGCCATATCGGTCCATGTTTTGATATAGCTGCCATATAAACCGATCTTGGGTCTTGACTTCTTGAGCCTCTGGAGTGCGCAATTCTTATGCGATTGGGATGAAATTTTGCACCACGTGTTTTGTTATGATATCCAACAACAGTGCCAAGTATGGTTCAAATCGGTCCATAACCTGATATAGCTGTCATATAAACCGATCTTGGGTCTTGACTTCTTGAACCTCTAGGGACCGCAATTCTTATCCGATTGGAATGATTGACGATTGCACGACGTGTTTTGTTATGATATCCAATAATTGTGCCAAGTATAGTTCAAATCGGTCCATAACAAAATATAGCTGTCATATAAACAGATCTGGGGACTTGACTTCTTGAGCCTTCTTCTTCTAAAGGGCGCAATTCCTATCCGATTTGGCTGAAATTTTGCAAGACGTATTTTATTCTTACTTTCAACAACTGTGTCAAATAAGATTCAAATCGGTTCATAACCTGATATAGCTGCCATATAAACCGATCTGGGATCTTGACTTCTTGAGCCTCTAGAGGTCGCAATTATTGTATTATCCGATTTGCCTGAAATTTTGTACGACGGATTATCTCATGACCATCAACATACGTGTTTATTATGGTCTGAATCGGTCTATAGCCCGATACAACTCCCATATAAATCGATCTCTCCATTTTACTTATTGAGCCCCCAAAGGGCGCAATTCTTATTCGAATTGGCTGACATTTTACACAGGTCTCCAACATATAATTTAATTGTGGTCCAAACCGGACCATATCTTGATGTCGCTCTAATAGCAGAGCAAATCTTTTCTTATATCCTTTTTTTGCCTAAGAATAGATGCCGGGAAATGAACTCGACAAATGCGATCCATGGTGAAGGGTATATAAGATTCGGCCCGGCCGAACATAGCACGCTTTTACTTGTTATACCCTACACCACCACCACATTGATAAGTATACCGATCGACTCAGAATAACTTTCTGATTCAATTTAGCTATGTCCGTCTGTGAGTCCATGTATTCTTGTAATCAAAGAATACATTTGATTACAAGAATACATGGACACACATATTAGGATATACATTATTTGATATCCTAATATATATATATATATATATATATATATATATATATATATATATATATATATATATATATATATATATATATATATATAATGAATTTTTTAGTACATCATATGACCATCCAAAACTAACAATGACAAATTTCGTGCATACGCCATATGGCTTTTGACATAGTATCTTGACATAATGGTTTATCGTTTGTATAGACTTATTATAGACTATTTTTATACCCACCACCATAGGATGGGGGTATACTAATCTAGTCACTCCGTTTGAAACATCTCGAAATATTCGTCTAAGACCCCATAAAGTATGTACATTTTCTTGATCGTCCCGACTTTCTGAGTCGATCTAGCCATGTCCGTCCGTCCGTTTGTCGAAATCACGATAGCGATCGAACGCGGAAAGCTGACCGCTTGAAATTTTGCACAGATACCTAATACTGATGTAGGTCGTTGGGGGTTGAAAATGGGTTATATCGGTTCAGATTTAGATATAGCTTCCATATAAACCGAACTTCCGTTTTGACTTCTTGAGCCCCTGGAAGCCGCAATTTATATCTGATTTGGCTGAAATTGTGTACGTGGTGTTCTGTTATTACTTCAAACAACTGTGCCAAGTACGTCCAAAATCGGTGTACAACCTGATATAGCTCCCATATAAACCGATCTGCCGATTTGACTTCTTAACCCCTTACAAGCCGCAATTTTTGTCCAATTTGGTTAAAATTTTGCATGTGTTGTTATGTTACTACTTTTAACAACTGTGCTAAGAACGTCCTTAATCGGTCTATAACCTGATATAGCTCCTATATAAACCGATCTCCTGATTTGACTTCTTAACCCCTTACAAGCAGCAATTTTTGTCCGATTTGGCTGAAATTTTGCATGTGGTGTTCTGTTATTACTTCAAACAACTGTGCTAATTACGCCCTAAATCGGTCTATAACCTGATATAGCTCCCATATAATCCGATCTCCCGATTTGATTTCTGGAGGCCTTACAAGCCCCAATTTTTGTCCGATTTGGCTGAAAATATACATGTGGTGTTCTGTTATGACTTCTAACAACTGTGCCAAGCACGGTCTGGATCGGTCTGTAACCTGATATAGCTACCATATAACCCGATCTCCCGATTTGATTTCTGGAGGCCTTACAAGTCCCAATTTTTGTCCAATTTTGCATGTAGTGTTCTGTTAAGACTTCCAACAACTGCACCAAGTACGGTCCGAATCGGTCTATAACTTGATATAGCTCCCATATAAACCGATCTCCAGATTCCACTTCTTGAGTCGTTACAAGCCACAATTTTTCTCCGATTTGGTTGAAATGTACGATTTTTGTATGACCTTTAACATACGGGTTAAATATGGCCTGTATCGGTCACTAACCTGATATAGATCCCATATGAACAGATCTCCCAATTTTATTTCTTGAGCTACTATAGGGCTCAATTCTTTTCCGATTTGGCTGAAGTTTTGCAAAAGGAGTTCCACTTTGGTCTCCAACAGTCAAAACAAGTATGGCCCCAATTGGTTCATAACTTGGTATAGCTGAAATAGCATAGCAATTCTTATCCATTATCCTTGGTTTGTCTATAAAGATATATAAGCTAAAGAACTTGACAAATGCGATCCATGGTGGAGGGTATATAAGATTCAGTCCGGCCGAATTTAGCACGCTTGTATTTGTTTTATGATAGATAAGCATCGCTTTATCAGATAAGTAGTCTAGTAAGAATTGTAAAAGTAGAATAATGAATATAGGGAAGAGGAGATACTTCTCTCATATCAATGAGTGCAGTCCGATTCAAGTTTAAGCTCAATGATATGAGGCCTTCTATTTTACGCCGAGTCCGAAAGGAGTGCCGCTTACCAACACAACTTGTTAAAGAAGTTTTAACATGGCGTAATACCTCACAAATGTCACCAGCATTAGTATCTATATCTTTCGCCTGCTTGGTTCTGTTGAATATCCAGATCCAGGAACTCTGCGACTAGTGTGAGGTGCTTTCTTTCGTGTTCTATCTTTCGTCTGCTTGATTCTGTTAAATATCCAGATCTAGGAACACTGCGACTGAGGTAGGGTGCCTCCAAAAGGATCTGGGTCTGAGTCGACTGGGCCTGGCCGGGCAGTTAGATTTTTGACATGTGTCGTGCGGTCCCAGGTCACAATCGAGGCACACATCCTGCACGTTGGCATCATTGAGCCAGAACTAATCTGGTTTGCCGGGGGAGATAAATTTCTTCAGATGCAACTGGAGGCGTTACTCCACCAAGAACTACATTCACCCGGTAGCTTTTTATCGCATCTGCTGTCGTGTTTTCAAAAATGTTGTCTAGGCCCACTTCATTTAGAGGTTCTCTCTTGTAGCGCAGAACATCTCACTCGAGATCATATAGATCTACCTAAAGAATTCTGCGCGGTGGATACCTATCCACAAGATGATGATTTCGATGGTGCCTTTGAGAACATCCCAGAAGGTATTGCTTGAACAGCATATAGTCGCTGTTCGCAGAGCTGCGTGTCACATAGCTGACGAGACCCTCCATAACTTACCACACTGGCCAATTGCTTTGTACTTGGTTTCTTTTTCAGTATCTCAAGTCCTGCCGTCAAATAGCTTGTGCCTTGTTTCTTCTTTTTACCTTATCGCAAATTACTGTGGCATGTGGGGAGAATGTGTAAGAGCTGTCACATGTGACACCAAGTATTTTGGGAGATTTGATGGTCGGAATCGTTTCTCCATCGGCTTTCACATTCAGCTAGTTATTCACCTCAAGCGTATTCGTAGTGAACAATTGGGCTGAAGATATATCAAATATTTGGCAAATATTTTCAAATCTCTTGCAGCGAAATAAGCGGCGAGTTTAACCTATTGCAGATATCGACAACGGGTGGGCTGCCTCATGCCATGATAGATCTATATTCCATCTGGAGGGGTGGGAATGGCGGATAGGCGGTTAAACAGTGCCGGAGATAAGGAAATCCCTGTTTCATCGACGTATTGGCGATTTCCTCAAATAGTTTGACATGGCTGACCGTGTGGAATGCTTTCAATAGGTCCAGTGCCACGAGGACCGTCCAGTGCCACGAGGAATTGTAGTGCTATGCAGTCTTCGAAATCCATGATGATGCTCGGCGAATGGAAGTTCTCCATCGAGGCTCGGGAGGAATCGTCCCTCAAGCGTCTTGGCTACTGGTGAGAGAAGGGAGATCGGTCTGTGCGGCTCCCCTTTACTCAGGTCCTTTCTAGGCTAGCGGAATCACTCTGCCCATTTTCCAGACATCGGGTACTATAAGTGTGTACAAAGACAGATTTAGGATAGTTTTAAGGAACTCAACTCCAGGTAGATTCAGATTCTTCAGTATTAGTTTACAGATTCCATCGCCTCGGATGACATTCGTACCTTCGTCCACGGTAAATTGTGATGACAGCCCATCTGCTCGGAGACTACGAATACGACGAATGGCTATCCTCCTAGCCTTGTCACTCTCAGGATGCTCAATAAACTAACGTTTGAACAACCTGACGCATCTCTTTGGGTCAGTCACAGTTACGTTGCCAAATGTAACCGAGGCGTACGGCGTCATAAGCGAACGTGCTAAGCGCTGGGCCATCACTTGAGTTATTCTTATAAAGCCCTTGGTGCAACAAGTTTGCACGAATTTGCCCAAAATTTGTAACGATTGTTTAACCCATCTGAACAAAGGCCATAAAAATCGATTCACCCTTAGATTTATTGAACGCATAATGATAACTAACGAACACTTAAAAATTAGATATAGGGTATAACATAGTCGACATTTTCCGATTTTTTACTTTTCCTTAGTTAAAGGGTGTTTTTTGAAAACTCCAAAATATATTAATTCAATTTGCCATGATTGGCATCTCCGATAGTGATAGTTTTTTTCTCTTTAGTTAATATTGCTTTTTATTGCCAATCTAGAGTTGCGTATGCAGATTGAAACAAAAAGGCTGATATATTAGCTCTGTTCCCGTACTTTTCATGTAAAAATTTTCAGAAGATTAAGAACAGCCTTTAGTCTATATTGCTACTTATTTGAATTAAACAGCTGGTTTTCATCGAACAGCTGTTCGATGCTGCAAATTTCTGCTGGGAAAAAACCTTTAGTAGAAAAATTTTGCTTACGCTCACGCACTCTCCCGCTCTCTTCTCCTGGCAAACAAAGTTCGCAAACGACTCAGGGATGGAAAAGTCAGTACTTTGGTACTTTTTTCAGCACTTTTTCCATCCGTGGAGTACCGTTGTGCACCCGCGACCAATTTAGTACCTTTTGAAGCAAAACTAATTTTTCTAACAAACCGACTGTTGTCGAGCCTTTTTATACCCTCCACGATAGGGTGGGGGGTATACTAATTTCGTCATTCTGTTTGTAACTACTCGAAATATGCGTCTGAGACCCCATAAAGTATATATATTTTTGATCGTCATGTCATTTTAAGTCGATCTAGCCATGTCCGTCCGTCTGTCTGTCGAAAGCACGCTAACTTTCGAAGGAGTAAAGCTAGCCGCTTGAAATTTTGCACAAATACTTTTTATAAGTGTAGGTCGGTTGGAATTGTAAATGGGCCCAACCGGTCCATGCTTTGATATAGCTGCCATATAAACCGATCATGGGTCTTGACTTCTTGAGCCTCTAGAGGGCGCAATTCTCGTACGCTAAGTATGGTTCAAATCGGTCCATGTTTTGTTATAGCTGCTATATAAACCGATCTTGGGTCTTGACTTCTAGGGCCTCTAGAGGGCGCAATTCTCATCCGATTTGACTGCAATTTTGCATGTAGTGTTTTGGTGGTATCACTTCCAACAACTGTGTTAAGAACGATTCAAATCGGTTCATAATCTGGTATAGCTGTCATATAAACCGATTGTGGATCTTGACTTCTTGAGCCAATAGAGCGCGCAATTCTCATCCGATATGGCTGAAATTTTGCATGAGGTGGTTTGTTATGACTTTAAATTCATGTGCCAAGTATGGCGCAAATCGTTACATAACCTGAAATAGCTGCCATATAAACCTATCTGGGATCTCGACTTCTTGAGCCTCTAGAGGGCGCAATTCTCATCCGATTTGGAAGAAATTTTGTACAACGGCTTTTCTCATGACCTTCAACATACGTGTCTAATATGGTTCGAATCGATCAATAGCTTGATACAGCTCCCATATAAACCGATCTCCCGATTTTGCTTCTTGAGCCTCTACAAGGCGCAATTCTTATCCGAATGAACTGAAATATTACACAATGACTTCTACAATGTTCAGCATTCATTTATGTTCCGAATCGGACTATAACTTGATATAGCTCCAATAACATAACAGTTCTTATTCAATATTTTTTGTTTGCATTAAAAGAGATGCCGCGCAAAGAACTCGACAAATGCGATCCATGGTGGAGGGTATATAAGATTTGACCCAGCCGAACTTAGCTTGCTCTTGCTTGCTTATCCTAAAAGACAAGAAGTTCTCACTTTATAAAACAAGCCACGATAAAATAGGAATATTTACTTGTTAGTCGCTCGAATCATATCTGTCCAACTGTTGGATTTTCGTTGCGGATCGTTTGGGGACTGTAAGGGGCAATATGGGTTTATATTTAGTTGCCTTTTGTGACTAATTACGCCTCTAGAAAGCTTCGAGAGAGTAGCGGGGACCCTAACACTTGTCTCCCAATTTCTATATGAGATTCAAAATAGAGGTACAATAATACCGATCGGTCTAAATGTTTGTTTGGAGGTTTTGGGGTGGGGCGTTCCCCCTATGTTACTATCAATGCAATGCAAATTTGCCAATGAAAATTCCTTTTGGGAAAAGCGGGGATATTTCTCTCATATCAATATGTGCTGCCCGATTCAAGTTTAAGCTCAATAATAAAGCACCTCCTTTTTAAGTCGAGCTACACCTCTTTGGGGAGAAATTCTTACTATCAAAGTACAATAAAAAATTTGATCGCTGAATTAAACTCGGATCGTAACGGTTAGGGTTATAAAGAGCCCAAAAAGGATTGTCCTGAGAACTGTTTTGAGAGTTTGCTTCTCCATTTTCATCAACATAACTGGGAATATCCCACACCTTTGATCGGCTGTTGTACTAAGTAATCTGCAAGGCAGAAGTTTTCCAGACATTTTTGATTTCTGTAATGGCTTTCATTTTCCATTCCATTGAGTAATCAGTAAGGCAGAAGTTTTCCAGAGATTTTTGATTTCTGTAATGGCTTTAATTTTTCATTCCATTGAAATTTTCGATCATTAAGCTTGTCGCGGAAGAGAAATGAACACACCATGAAAAAATTATTCGCGCCATATCAGACAAACAAAAATTGCAATTGAAAAAGTACTCTTTTGGTGCAAAAAGTACTTTTTTAGTTCTATTTCAAAATTTCTATTTTTCCATCACTGAAACGACTTTCAGAACAAAAAATTGTTTTAGTACACGAACACACTTATTATTCGTATTTGGACGGACAAGCTGTCATTTTGTGTGTTTCTTTGTTTATGATACTTAATAAGTTCCCAATTAGGAGCTTGTTAGCATTGATGGCTTGTGGGTCGCTTGTCTTACCTAATGTTGGCGTTGTTGGTGTTCACCTCATATGGACATGTGAGTATTGCTTGAAAATCTTAAGCACTTTTTGGCACCAACATAATCTAAGATTGCAAATATATTAATTTGCGATTTTTTTCTGAAGACAACTAAATTTGCAGAATCCTGGTTTAATTTAATTCACAACAAAAAATAAAACTAAACACCACAAAAAGTCTTATTATGCGGCGATGAGGAAATGTCCCTTTTAAATGCAATATAAAAATTTTGACATAAAAAGGGGGATTTTTTAAGAGCTATTGGAAAGTTTTTCAAAGAAAAACACATACACATTCAGAAAATGCATGAAATCTTTATTTGAAACGATAGTACGGTCCAAATAATTTAATGTTTGAAGATTATTTCATGCAAATGTTGACCGTGACTGCACCTCAAATGGTCCATCTGCTTAGTCCAATTTTGGCATACTCTTTCCAACATTTCGGCCGATATCTTACGAATAAATGCTTCAATGTTGTCTTCCAATGCGTTAATTCAATCGGGCTTGTCTGTATAGTCTAAGGCGTTACATCGCACGATCTAGGCGGGCAATGTGTCAATTGAAGCGGGATTGTCTCTCAACGAGATGGCTGAACAGTTCAAAATTTACCTCTTCTGAGATATCACGGGGAATTGTAGAGTGGACGAGCTTGGGAGACTAGGAACTACTTTACACATTCCAGGTGAACTAAAATCTGTGGGTATGCTTCTAGCGACATGTAAGTTAAGTTTTCAGTATCAACCCGAAGGTGAACGGATGATAAATGGTCACAAAGGGGGTTAAGGGGCATTCCAAAATTATGTGGCCTAAATTTGACTTGAAGAGGTCTACCGCTTTGCTATAACAGGCTAGAAAAGGCATCTCAGTCATAGTGTCTCAATGTCCGTCATGAGAGGTCACTGATAGGCTATCAGAATGAAGGTTTCCAGTAACACCTGCTGTGTTTGAGTCTCCACACTGATAGTCAGAAAGAGCTCCACTTTAGGTTATCATTTCTTTGAGAACTCGTCTGATTTAGTGGATGTGAACATTTATAATTTGTTGGTCTTTTTAAGCGATCTGGATGGTTCAACGGTAAGAACTAGAAGGCATGACAAAACGTTCTAAGTGAGTTTGGTGACAGACTGCCACTTAACCCTAAGCTAACCAATCTCTACCCGTCCTCCAATGCCACATTTTTATACCCTCCACCATAAGATGGGGGGTATACTAATTTCGTCATTCTGTTTGTAACTACTCGAAATATTCGTCTGAGACCCCATAAAGTATATATTTTCTTGATCGTCGTGACATTTTATGTCGATCTAGCCATGTCCGTCCGTCCGTCCGTCTGTCTGTCGAAAGCACGCTAACTTCCGAAGGAGTAAAGCTAGCCGCTTGAAATTTTGCACAAATACTTCTTATTAGTGTAGGTCGGTTGGTATTGTAAATGGGCCATATCGGTCCATGTTTTGATATAGCTGCCATATAAACCGATCTTGGGTCTTGACTTCTTGAGCCTCTAGAGGGCGCAATTCTTATCCGAATGGAATGGAATTTCGCACGACGTGTTTTGTTATGATACCCAAAAACTGTGCCAAGTATGGTTTAAATCGGCCCATAACCTGATATAGCTGCCATATAAACCGATCTTGGGTCTTGACTTCTTGAGCCTCTAGAGGGCGCAATTCTTATCCGAATGGAATGGAATTTCGCACGACGTGTTTTGTTATGATATCCAACAACTGTGCCAAGTATGGTTGAAATCGGTCCATAACCTGATATAGCTGTCATATAAACAGATCTGGGGATTTGACTTCTTGAGCTTTTAGAGGGCGCAATTCCTATCCGATTTGGCTGAAATTTTGCATGACGTATTTTATTTTTACTTTCAACAGCCGTGTCAAATAAGGTTCAAATCGGTTCATAACCTGATATAGCTGCCATATAAACCGATCTGGGATCTTGACTTCTTGACCCCTAGAGGTCCCAATTATTATCCGATATGCCTGAAATTTTGTACGACGGATCCTCTCATGACCATCAACAAACGTGTTTATTATGGGCTGAATCGGTCTATAGCCCGATACAGATCCCATATAAATCGTTCTCTCTATTTTACTTCGTGATCCCCAATGGGCGCAATTCTTATACGAATTGGCTGAAATTTTACACAGGTCTCCAACATATAATTTAATTGTGGACCATATCTTGATATCGTTTTAATAGCAGAGCAACTCTTTTCTTATATCCTTTTTTGCCTAAGAAGAGATGCCGGGAAAAGAACACGACAAATGCGATCCATGGTGGAGGGTATATAAGATTCGGCCCGGCCGAACTTAGCACGATTTTACTTGTTTAACCTTTTTTTATCCCATCCCACTGTGCTGCATGTCAAAATTAAAAGGGAACCATAATTCCATTCGATTTTATCTAGGGGGTCCAAAGGTCCAGAATTTTTCCATTTTTTATACCCTCCAACATTGGATGGAGGCCACCGTAGCGCAGAGGTTAGCATGACGCTGCACGCCTGGGTTCGAATCCTGACGAGACCATCAGAAAAATTTTTCAGCGGTGGTTTTCCTCTCCTAATGCTGGCAACATTTGTGAGGTACTATGCCATGTAAAACTTTTCTTCAAAGAGGTGTCGCGCTGCGGCACGCCGTTTGGACTCGGCCATAAAAAGGAGGCCCCTTATCATCGAACTTGAACTTGAATCGGACTGCACTCATTGATATGTGAGAAGTTTGCCCCTGTTCCTTAGTGGAATGTTCATGGGCACAATTTGCAATTTGCACCATTGGATGGGGGTATACTAACTTCGTCTGAGACCCCATAAAGTATATATACTCTTGATCGTCGCGACATTTTAAGTCGATCTAGCCATGTCCGTCCGTCCGTTCGTCTGTCTGTCGAAAGCACGCTAACTTTCGAAGGAGTAAAGCTATCCGCTTGAAATTTTGCACAAATACTTCTTTTAAGTGTAGGTCGGTTGGGATTGTAAATGGGCCATATCGGTCCATGTTTTGATATAGCTGCCATATAAACCGATCTTGGGTCTTGACTTCTTGAGTCTCTAGAGGGCGCAATTCTTATCCGATTGGAATGAAATTTTGCACGACATCTTTTGTTATGATATCCAACAACTGTGCTAAGTTGGGTTAAAATCGGTCAATAACCTGATATAGCTGCCATATAAACCGATCTTGGGTCTTGACTTCTTGAGCCTCTAGAGGGCGCAATTCTTATCCGATTTGAATGAAATTTTCCACAAAGTATTTTATTATGATGTCCAACAACTATGCCTAGTATGGTTGAAATCGGTTCATAACCTGATATAGCTGTCATATAATCCGATCTGGGGACTTGACTTCTTGAGCTTCTAGAGGACGCAATTCCTATCCGATTTGGCTGAAATTTTGCATGACGTATTTTATTATGACTTCCAACAACTGTGCCAAAAAGGGTTTAAAAACGGTTCAAAACCTGATGTAGCTGCCATTTAACCGATCTGGGATCTTGACTTCTTGTTTTTTTGTAGTCAGTACTAAACTTTGAAAACGACCTCTTTAATATGTTTGAGGTCGGACTATATTTAGATATAGCTGCAGATCTACCGATAAAAGGTCTGAAGCCCATAAAAGCTTTATTTTTATCCGATTTCGCTGAAATTTGAAACAGTGGGTAGTTTTAGGTCTCCCGACATCCATCCCAAATATGGATGAAGTCCGACTATATTTAGATGTATTGTAGCTGCCATACATACCGATCTCCTGATAAAGGGTATGAAGTCCATAAAAGCTTTATTTTTTATCCGATTTTGCTGAATTTGGGTGAATAAATTATCCATTTTTTACCGGATTGTGAGAAAAGGGGGTTTACATATATACCCGAGGTGGTGGATATCCAAAGTTCGGCCCGGCCGATCTTATTGCCTTTTTACTTGTTTTTAATTAAATCCTTGAGTCGTGAGTGTCTAGTGAGTCGCGACTTTCTCGTCTGTCGTAATCTTTTTTCGTAATTCGTGAGTTTCTCGTGAGTCGTGATTTTCTCGTGAGTCGCAATCTTTTTTCGTGATCCTTGAGTTTCTCGTGAGGCGTAAGTTTCTTGTGAGTCATGAGTTTCTCGTGAGTCGTGATAAGGACCGTCAGCAGCATTTCCCTCGCTCACGCACGTAGAATTCAATCAAGGTCACGCACGATCACGTGATTGGATTTGGATCTTATTCACGAATCACGTGACTCACGCATGACACGACAACTCGCGGCTCACGTACACACGTGGGGACTTTACATGGCACATCATGGTCCGTGGTCATTGTAATAAATGGTGATTTGTTAGATATTATCTTTTTGGCAACACTGGTTTAAACAACTCACTCACGTTTCGTGTTTTGTTTTACTATCAAACATCTTCAGGTTGGTCTATAATTAAACCATGAATCGTCTTGCAAACGAACAACACTTGCAAATTAATGAATTTTATTATCAAAATGGGTGCTCTGTTAAGAAAGTTCATCGCACGCGTCTTCCATTTTATGGTCAGTTTAACCGAACCACTGAAACGGCTATTCAGGCTATTGTGACAAAATTTAGCACCAAATTTACGTTGTTGGACATTAAACCAACAACACGTAGAGTGCGAACTGAAGAAAATAATGCAGCTATATCGGCCAGTATAAATTATGACCAGCAATTATCGATTCGTCGCCGTTCCCAGCAATTGAACCTCTGTTACTCAATAACATGGAGCTGGAAGGATTTAGGTGTGAAGCCTTTCAAAATACAAGAATTGAAGACGAAGGACCTATTACGACGCAGAATTTTTGGTGAATGAGCTCTTGGAATGAATGAATGAGTTGGCACATTTTTATCGAAAAAAATGTGTTCAGCAACGAAGATCATTTTTGGTTCAATGGGTACGTAAAAAAGCAGAAATATCGATTTTGGAGTGAAAATCAGTCAGAAGCATTGCAAGACTTGCTAGCCATGCTTCCGGAAAAAAGTCACAGTTTTGTGCGGTTTATGGGCTGGTGGCATCATTGGACCGTATTTCTACAAAGATGATGTGAATCGTAACGTAACTGTGAATGATGAGCGCTATCGTGAGATGATATCCAAATTTTTTTTTTTGCCCAAAATGCAAGAGCTTGACTTGCATGACATGTGGTTTCAACAAGACGGTGCCACATGCCACACAGCACGCGTAACAATGGACTTATTGGGAGGCGAGTTTGGTGAACATTTTATTTCACGTTCGGGACCGGTCAATTGGCCGCCTAGATTGTGCGATTTAATGCCTTTAGACTAAGTTAAAGCTTGTGTCTATACGGACAATGTTGGAAGACAACATTGTAGCATTTATTGATGAGATACCGGCCGAAATTTTGGAAAGAGCCAAAGCAAAAATTGGACTAAGCGGATGGACTATTTGAGGTGCAGTCACTATAGACATTTGCTTAAATAATCTTCAAACATTAAATAATATGAAGCGTACTATCGATTCAAATAAGGATTTCATGAATTTTTCCGGATTTTTATGTGTTTTTCTATTGAAAAACTTTCCTATAGTTCTTAAAAAATCACCCTTTACTTAGGCCATTAAACAACATTTTTATTCATAAAGTATTAGATATCTAATAAATATTCAAGTGCTTGCAATTAAGAGAATATTCAGAAATGAAACACCCAAAAACTTTTTTAGTATTATAATGATCATCAAACACATAACAAATATTTGCCCCTAATCTCTTGAGATGTGTCATGATCATCAAATGTTTTGAAATGAATTGTAATTTCCATGTAGCTCATAGTACCTCCCCCGCCAGTTTTTTTAGCTGCCAACTTACCGACAATATACAGGAGAATATGCCAGGCAATGAGTCAACAGCATTTGATACCATTTCCGTAAAAAGCTTAAAAACAAACTGAGAAAATGCCTAATGCAGTCAAAGTGAAGAATAAATATTTGAATTGTCTATATGTATGTATGTATGTGTATAAGATGTACTTGTTAAATACTGAGTACAATAGTCTAGATACGTATTCTAGAAACACACACCGGTACGAAAAGAATAATGAGTAAACATAACAACAAGGCAAGGTAGCTTTAAGGAAATAACTATGAATGATACAAAAGCGTACAGGCATATGTGTATGTATGTATGTATGATACGTTACACACTTACAACAATAAAGCACATCTCAATTTTGAATAGGTAACACATTGATGTTCCCCGGCCGATACGGGATAACTATGAGCACCACACAGGCTGGAACTTTGAGTTCCGACTTGTGTGGTGTCCATCGTTATCACGGGAAGCTTAGCTGATAACCACCGGGCGCGTCCACAGGTTGCGAATGGTGGAAAGTTCCGTTTTTATGCGGAGTAGCTGCAAATGCGGCCGCGGGCAGTCAGCGATTTTTGAGAGGAGAGTCTCAGTGAGGAGTCAGGTGGCACTGACTCTTAATTAAAAACTGAGTGCCAATGATACTCGAGATGACAAGGCGAGTTATTGGCGCCTTAAATAACCAATGACCAACATCAGCGTCTGTTCCCAGGTTAAGGGCGGCGCTGGCCGAGCGTCGGATCTTGGATACGTGTACAATCCCACAAAACCCATGCGGTTGGGGCGCCGGGCCAGTAACCCCGCGCCCGGAAAACTGAGAACTACTATGAGAAACAAAGGTATAGTAAAAGCGGACCCCCCCCCCAACGTTGACGACCCAAGCAAACGAAAAAAGGACTATGATTTGGGGATCTGCACCTGGAATATCCGCACCCTTTTTAGAGAAGGTGCAGTATACGCGCTGGCGGATGTATTGGATAAGTACAAGGCAGATATTATCGCCCTACAGGAAGTGCGAAGGACTGGGAGTGGCGTCACTACAACACCAAACAGTGACGAATTGTACTATAGTTGCCATAACCCGAGGCATGAATTTGGCTGTGGATTTGTGGTTAGTCGAAGACTAAAACACCTAGTCTCCAGCTTTACTCCGGTGAATGAGAGGCTAGCCACAATCCGCATAAAGGCCAAATTCTTCAACATCAGCCTTATTTGTGTCCATGCCCCGACGGAAGACAAAGACGAGCAGACCAAGGATATTTTCTACGAGCGCCTAGTGAGAGAATATGACCGCTGCCCCGCCCATGATATTAAAATCGTTCTGGGAGATTTTAATGCGAAAATAGGGAAGGAAGACATTTTTGCTCCAACAGTCGGAAAGTTTTACCCCCACGAGATAACGTTCAGTAATGGGTTGAGGCTGATCGTTTTCGCCGCGACAAAAAACATGGTAGTTAGTAACACCAGATTTCAACATAAAAATATTCACAAAGCCACATGGCTGTCACGCGATCAAAACACGAGAAACCAAATTGATCACGTTGTGATAGATGGAAGGCATTCATCCAGCGTGTGAGATGTACGATCGATCCGTGGAGCGAATATAGATTCGGATCATTGCCTTGTTTGAACATGGCGAGGAAAGTACGATCTGATACTGCACGGAAGCTGGACATTGAAAAGCTGCAAACACAATAAATGGCAGCGGCATACTCCATTCGACTGACCCAACTGCTTCATGAAAGCACTCCTTGTTCCGATGATATAATGGCGCAGTGGCAAACTATTGCCCACTCCATGGAAAATGCCGCGAAGTCCGTACTTGGGTACCGGAAGCCTCCTCCAAAAAACCCCTGGTACGACCGAGAGTGTCGAGATGCTACTGAAGCCAAGAATGCGGCATATAGAGCAACCCTGGAATCAGTAGCAACGCGCCAGATGAAGAAGAGGTATCGGGAGAAAAGGAGAGAGGATAAAAGTGAATTGAGATGTACAGGAATAAGAATGAAGTCCGGAAATTCTACCAAAGAATTAACATCAAACCGATGGCTTTTGTTCAGGCACATCCTCCTGCAGAGACAAAGAAGGAAATCTGGAAACTGACACAGATAACATGCTGAGGATATGGAAAGAACATTTTACCCAACTGCTAGTGTCCGACGTTGGCGGCGAAGAGGATACCGCAGAGCCAATCCCTGATGATGGTATAGAATGTTTACTTCCTAGTCAGAATGAGGTCCAAGTAGCAGTGACCCGACTAAAGAACAACAAGGCAGCAGGAGCCGACGGGTTACCCGCTGAACTATTTAAGACCGGAGGCGACACGCTGATACTCTGATACGCTGATACTCTCGAGCGTACTTTGTGAAAGACTAAAACCTAAAGTCAATGAGATAATTGGGCCCTAACAACGCGGCTTTATACCTGGTAAATCCACCCTAGACCAGCTATTCACACTGTTCCAAATCCTGGAAAGGACCCGAGAGGGACAAATCAACACCAACCATCTCTTTGTTGATCTAAGGTATTTTAAGCAATGTCTGAGTTTGACACCAGTTTTGAGATTAAGCGACGAATAATAATGGCAAACAGATGTTAATTTGGACTAAGTAAGCAGTTTAGAAACAAGGCCACCTCTCGACAGACGAAGACTACACTTTACAAGACACTGATACTACCCGTGCTGTTATATGGTTCTGAAGCATGGGTACTTGTGAAAGCAGATGAGGCAGTGCTTGGAGTATTTGAGAGAAAGATTCTTCGTAAAATATATGGACCAGTTTGCGTTAATGGAGAATATAGGCGACGTATGAACCACGAGCTGTATGACAACGATAGCATAGTTACACGCACCAAAATACAACGGTTGCGTTGGCTAGGTCATGTTGTCAGAATGGATGAAGAAGCTCCAGCAAAGAAGTCTTTTGAAGGCAAACACGGTGGTACATGCAAACCGGGAAGACCAAAAACCCGATGGAAAGATCAAGTTGTGGGAGACACCTCGAGACTTGGTGTCAGAGATTTTAAAATGAGCGCAGAAGATCGAGGCGTTTGAAACACTATTCTACGTTCGGCTAGTAGAAGAAATACTCTGTCATAGCCAATGAAAAAAAAAAATCTTGGATCTTGACTTCTTGAGCCGTTACAGGGCACAATTCTTATCCGATTCATCTGAAGTTTTGCACGTGGTGTTTTATTATGACATCCATTAACTGTGCTGAGTATGTGTCTATAACCAGATATAGCTGTCATATAAACCTATCTTGGATCTTGACATCTTGAGCCGCTTATCCGATTCAGCTGAAATTTTGCACGTGGTGTTTTATTATGACTTCCAACAACTGTGCTGACTATGGTTGAAATCGGTCTATAATCAGATAGCTGTCATATAAACCGATCTGGGGTCTTGACTTCTTGAGCGTCTAGAGTGCGTAATTCCTATCCGTTTTGGCTGAAATTTTGCACGACGTGTTTTGTTTTGACTTTCAACAGATGTGCTATGTATAGCTCAAATCGGTTCACATCTTGGTATATCTGCCATATAAACCGATCTGGGGTATTGACTTCTTAAGCCACTTGAGTGTGCAATTCCTATCCGATTTGGCTGATATTTTGCACGACGTGTTTTGTTATGACTTCCAACAACTGTGCTGAGTATGGTGAAACCCGTCTATAACCTGATATAGCTGTCATATAAACCTATCTGGTGTCTTGACTTCTTGAGCGTCTAGAGTGCGTAATTCCTATCCGATTTGGCTGAAATTTAGCACGAGGTGTTTTGTTATGATTTCCAACAACTGTGCTCAGTATGGTTCAAATCGGTTCATAACCTGATATACCTGCCATATAAACCGATCTGGGATCTTGACTTCTTGAGCCACTTGAGTGTGCAATTATTATCCGATTTGGCTGAAATATTGCATGAGGTGTTTTGTTATGACTTCCAACAACTGAGTATGGTTCAAATCGGTCTATAAGCTGATATAGCTGCCATATAAACCGATCTGGGGTCTTCAACAACTGTGCTAAGATTAGTTCAAATCGGTTCATAACTTGATATAGCTGCCATATAAACCGATATGGGATCTTGACTTCCTGAGCCTCTAAAGGGCGCAAGTATTACCCGATTTGATTGAAATTTTGTACAACGGCTTCTCTCATGACCTTTAACATACGTGTCGAATATGGTATGAATCGGTTTATAGCCTAATACAGCTCCCCTATAAACCGATCTCCCTATTTTATTTCTTCAGCCCCTAAAGTGAACAATTCTTAATAGATTTGGCTGACATTTTACACAATGACTTCTACTATGGTCTCCAATATTCAGTTCAATTATGGTCCGAACTGATCCATAACTTGATATTGTTCCAATAACATAGCAATTCTTTTCTTTTATCTTTTGTTTGCCTAAAAGAGATACCGTGGAAAGAGCTCGACAAATGCGATCCATGCTGGAGGGTATATATGATTCGGCCCGTCTGAACTTATCACGCTTTTACTTGTTTTTTTTTTTCTTTAAGTGTACTCAATTATATGTAAGTCTGCTTGGGTATTAATGTAACGATGGTTGGATGCGTAGGTTCAACATGTTACCTTTAAATCTTGATACAACTCATTTCCCCTGTCATTGATCAGAAATCCCAACAATGGCATTGGTAGAGAAAAATCGCAAACCAGAAGCTGTCAAGACAAGTATTCATTTTTCAAAAAAAAAAAAAAAAGCCAATCAAGAAACACAAAGCAAGTCAAAAACCCACCAAAAC
The DNA here is from genome assembly GCF_963082655.1 of Stomoxys calcitrans. NCBI lineage: Eukaryota > Metazoa > Arthropoda > Insecta > Diptera > Muscidae > Stomoxys > Stomoxys calcitrans. The sequence continues at coordinate 81,578,716 of NC_081554.1, forward strand.
ATTCAACACTCTAGAAATAATTGCTTATGGAACGAGAAACAATTCTTTACAATAGCATGCAAACGTTGAATTCTTGTTTTGTTTTTGTGTTTTGGTTTTTGTTTTTTTTTTTTTTTTTTCAAGCAACACAACATATAATCCATCTGTGTATGGTGGTGGTACAAACATCAGTTCTTGCCATCATTGCCTTCTTTCGTTTGATGCCAGAGGGCCGGCGGCCATTCATTTTGGTTTTGCCATAGCACACGCATCTAATTGTTATGGCGTTTGTGTCTTAAGTCTTTCGTTTTTTTTTTTTTTTTTGACTGTTGTCATAGGGGAAAAGGCGAATATAGAGTCGCAACTGACTGTGCATGTTATTGTTTTTTGCTGTTTGTTATTGCTTTTGCCATTGTTGTTGTTGTTGCAGTTTTGTTTTTTTCGGGCATCGTAAATTAAACAAACTGGATTTTGATTTTACTGAATCGCATATGAGATCATTTCAGACCAAAACATACACTCACTCACTCGCTCGCACACTCACTCACTCACTTACTCAGCCATATGAATATGAATGCTAAGGTAAATATAAACACGATGCAAAATATTCCAACCTCTTTTTTGGGTAAGTTGATTGTATTTTCGGTAAAAAGTCATTATTATAATTTTTCTTATATACAATGGCTAGTGCATGTGTAGAAAAAAAAAACAAAAAAATACAAACCCTTGACCAGCATTTAAATGCACCAAAAGTGACAGTATCACAAAGCACTGTTGTCGTTGTTTCACAAACATGTCGCTGCTGCTTTACTGTTGCTGAGGAGAATTAGTAGCTCTGAGTTGTAGTTGACGACGTTTTGCGTCTTTTGTGTCGTAATTCCAATTGGTTACGCTCTCGTTAGCATTTAGTTTAGATTTGGCTTTAGATTGCTATAAAGAATGCTCATATGTTTTAAGTGAATAGGCTATAAAATAATATTTTTTATTTATTTTTTTTTTTCTTAATAAATAACTGCACGAAAACACATTTAACACATAATTTTAGCACTTTTTATTTGCCATTATTATGGAAGAATTCTAAAAAGAACACTTAATCATCACTATGGATGTCAATTTTTTTTTCACTCATTTAGTTTTCTTATATCATAGACTGATGAATAATTGTAGAGTGTGGGCTGCTGGAAATGGCTGTGTCACCACCATCATACACATTTGCATGTGTGTGTGTCGAGTACCAACAAGCAACTTGGTTTCCCTAAATATTTATTTCTGCTCGATATATATGGATTAGATTTGAATTGTCGGCCTTTCTTTGTTATGGCCTTTTAATGGCTGACAGATGTACTTATTTCTACACTTTTTATAGCTTTTTCTCTTTCACGAAAGGAATCTTTGATGTTTTACGCGCTTTCAGGTCTTTATTTGCGGTTTTACCTCGATTTACTTCCGCCACACTATTCGATGGTGTGCATCGTCGCGTCTCTTAGTCTCTACTAACTCTAAATATTTACTTCGCTTTGTTTTGTTATCTTTTGTTGTTGGTCAATGTAGGTGGTAGCAATACTCTCAAGCGTTTTGAGTTTACTTTTGTTAAAGCTTTGCTTTAGGCCAAGACATGGAGAGTGAGTGTCTCGTGTTCATTCTCCAAAGTACGATAGTAAGCTTAAATCTAACTTGAAAGTGTACAATGGTTGTTGTCTTCGCTTTGTAAGCCAACATTCAAAGACATAAAATATGTAAAGATAGTGTATATCATTTTCGCCTGTTTAGATGCCAGATGGCGTTAGTAAAAACGGTCCCTTAAGGACTCGGCAAAAATTCACTTTATAGGCTCACCTTTGATTTCGCTGAAATTTGGTATGTAGATGTCGGTTGACCACGAATCTGAAATCCTTTTTTGGGGCAAAGGCCTCTGGACCACCCTAGGGGCCAAAAACCCTCCTTTGGGGGAAGTTTTCCGACCTAGACAATATGGGTATCATATGAGAAATGGGAAATATGGGCAATGGGCTATCATATAAAATGTTTTACCGAGTTGATTATGAATATGCAAAAATATCTCTAAAAATTGGACCCGGAAAGGACATACGGGGTCTTGAGAATTTTGAACGCTGTTAACATAGGCAAAATGGGTATCAAATGAAAGGTACTAACGAGTAGATTAGTTAATTAAGCTCTAAAAGATCTCTAAAGAAAAAAAAAAACGAATTTTTTTTTCGAAAAAATCGCTTGATTTTTTAAAAAAAAATTTTTTTCGTCTGCGTATAGAAGTCTATGTAACTTCTATTACCAGGGATATCGTAGTTCCAATCGGTTCTATCAGGAATAATGGTACCGTAATTTTTATTAAAAACGACTAAGGTAGAGTGTAATCCACACTGCCTGAAACATCGGACATTGTATCAATGATAACACAGTGTTCGCAGCCACCACATGATCAAAGAGAAAGCTCCCTTAGCTTCACGGCAACAATGGTAGCAGCAATTTGGCTAGCCACAATGTCCAGAGGCATTTGATGCAGCATTAAATTTTGTGCATCAGATGGTGTCGACCTCGGTGCGGCCATCCCTTGGATCCGGGTTATTATTGAGCAGTAGGTGGACTTTTGAAGCGCCGTCCACCAGACAATAACGGCATATAGCATTATAGGTCTGACAACTGCAGAATATCCCCAATGCATGACATGCAGTCTAAGCCGCCAACTTTTGCCAATGGCTCTCTTGCAGGTGTAAAGGGCAAGAGTTCAAATTCCTGTCCAGCAAAACACCCATGTATTTTGCGCATTCTGTAAATGGAACATTCTCTCCACCCAAGGAGACAGGTTCAACTGTAGGCAACTTGTATCTCCTGCTGAAAAGAACTACTTCTGTCTAGCACGGATTTATACCTAGACCATTTTCGGTAGCCCACTTTGCTGTTGCACGTAGAGCTTCCTGAAGTATATATCTTAGAGTGCTGGGAACCGTAACCACAATTGCCATTCCAAAGTAGAGGAGACAGTACACCTCCTTGAGAAGTGCTCTGCTGACCCATCTTTTTAGATCCACAGATCCCAAAACCGCCGTAATGCATCTTTTAGTAAGTATATTGTTAACAAACTTTCTTACGGTAGAGTTGATGCCTAGAAATTCCAATTCGTTCATGATTGACGTCGGTTTTACATTATTTAGGGCATCTTCAATGTCAAGATATTCTACCTTTGTATATTCCTTGACAGCGAGAGAAGCCTCTATGTAGCTGACTAGGTCAGTGGATTTGCCTTTACTATATGCATACTGTTGCCGCGACAGGCGATCTCCAGGGACCTTTGCCCTAAGATATGTTTCTATTAACCTCTCAAGAGTCTTCATCGTAACGGATGACAGACTATTAGGTCAAAAATCTTTTGCCTTCGTATGGTAAGATTTTCCTGCTTTCGGAAAGAAAATAACCTTCGTGTTCCTCCATCCCACAGGTGAATATGATATTCTGATACAAGCAAAGTATCTCCCTAAGCCAGTGAACCAGTCTATCAGACACAGCTTGTAATTCAAGCGGTGATACATCATCAGGGCCTGGCGACTCAAAGGAGTTGAAACTTCCTATCGCCCAAAGGGATTTTCGGCTCAGACACAATTTCCCTAATAACCTCCGACGAATGCATACCAGTTATTGTAGCTACTTGCCCAATTTCAGACCTCTAGCTCTCTCTGAACAGAAAGCTGAAAATGGTACCCATTCTGGTACGGAATTTGAATAGATCATTTATTTATCCATCATTTAGTTCTTAGTTGTACCTACGTATCAAATTTCAGACCTCTAGCTCCACCTTTAAAGAATTTAGCAAATTGTACCAATTTTGGTACCAAAATGTTCGAATTGTGAAAAAATCATTTAGTTGTACATCATACATTTCTAAGTTTTACCTACATGCCAAATTTCAGACCTCTACCTCAATCTGCACAGAATGTTCCCAATCGTACCAAAAATTCGTAACTAAATGTACGAATTGTAAAAAGATTACAGTCTCCCATTACATTTTTCCTAGTTGTACCTGCATGCCAAATTTCAGAGTTCTAGCTCCATTTGTAAAGAAAGTACCAAATGGTACCAAATTTGGTAGCAAAATGTATGAATTTTTAATAGACCATTTTGCCACCCATCACATGATTCCTGTTTGTACCTACATGCTAAATTTCGAATCTCTAGCTCTATCGGTAAAAAAGTACCAAATGGTACCAATTGCGGTACTAAACGTACGTTTTCCAGTACTATTTTTGCTTTTTTGTCTTTTTACCATCATCCTCTTCGCCAGATGTCTTTTAAGTCAATTTTCAAAATTTTATCTCTATTTTTTGGTACTTTTTATAGACACCACCAACGGATCCTCTTCATTCATTTTGTCACTCCGTTTGCAACACATCGAAATATCCATTTCCGATCCTATAAAGTATATATATTCTTGATCGTCGTAAAAATCTAAGACATCTAGGCATGTTCATCCGTCTGTCTTTTGAAATTACGCTACAGTCTTTAAAAATAGAGATATTGAGCTGAAACTTTGCACAGATCCTTTGTTTGTCCATAAGCAGGTAAAGTTCGAAGATTGCTATATCGGTCTATATCTTGATTTAGACCCCATATAGACAGATCTGCCGATTTAGGGTCTTAGGGCCCATAAGAGCTACATTTATTATCCGATTTGGCTGAAATTTGGGACAGTGAGTTGTGTTAGGCCCTTCGATATCCTTCTTCAATTTGGCTCAGATCAGTTCAGATTTGGGTACAGGTGTCATATAGACCGATCTCTCGATTTAAGGTTTTGGGCCCATAAAAGGCTCATTTATTGTCCGAAATTTGGGACAGTGAGTTGTGTTAGGCCCTTCGACACCCCTCTTCAATTTGACTCAGATCGGTCCAGATTTGTATATAGCTGCCATATAGACCGATCACTCGATTTAAGGTTTTGAGCCCATAAAAGGCGCATTTATTGTCCGATTTTGCCAAAATTTGGGACAGTGAGTTGTATTAGGCCTTTCGACATCCCTCTTCAATATGGCCTAGATCGGTCCAGATTTGGATATAGCTGCCATATAGACCGATCTCTCGATTTATGGTTTTGGGCCCATAAAGGAGCATTTATTGTCCAATGGCGCCGAAATTTGGGACAGTAAATTGTGTTAAGCCCCTCGACGTCTTTCTGCAAATAGGCCTAGATCGGTCCAGATTTGGATATATCTGTCATATAGACCGATCTCTCCATTTAAAGTCTTGGCCCCCTAAAAGGCGCATTTTTAATTCGATTTCGCTGAAATTTGACACAGTGATTTATGTTAGGCTTTTCGATATCCCTTTCGTTAATTATTCACATCGGTCTATATTTGGATATATTTACCACAAAGACCAATATGTTGTTCTACAAAATTGAACAATTTCTTGTACTTATTAGACCACTCAATGTCCGTGCCGAATCATGCCGGACCATATATCGATAAAGCTTCTATGTGGGCATAAATTATGTATTTTTCATCGGATTACGACGAAAGGTGGTTTACATATATACCCGAGGTGGTGGATATCCAAAGTTCGGCCCGGCCGAACTTAACGCCTTTTTAATTGTTTAGTACCAAAATGTACAAATTTCCGAACACTTTTATAGTTAACCAATTAAGGTTGCCATAGTGTACCAAAGTTCCAAAATTCAGAGCTCTAGTTCAATTTACAAATAAAGTATCAAATAGTACCAATTGCGGTACTAAACGTACTATTTCTTTCTATTTCACTTCCGGTATGATTTTCCAAAAATTAGTTTTTACCAAGCCGTATTTTTTTGGCACGCTCCTTAATTTGCACCCAAGAACATAATTCTAGCAGTTCGCGCTGGACAAATATGTACCATTTCTCACTTTTTGGTACTTTTTAGTACCTAAACGTACGAATATCACCAAATCTTGCCTTTTCCGGTGCCTATGACCCAAGACTAACTAAACAGTTTTGTGTTTTTTTGGGTTACCATAAGGGTAAAACAAAATTCCTTTGGCACGGGATAGCTGTGAGCACTACACAGCCTGGTACATTGAGATCCGATCTGTGTGGTGTTCATTGCTGTCACGAGAAGCTTAGCTGCGAGCTACTGGGCGCGTCACAGGTTGCGGATAGTGTAATGCTCTATGCAAAGTAGCTGCAACGGCAGTCGCGGACAATCAGCGGTATCGAGCGAATAGTCTCAGTGAAAGGTTGGGCGTACTGACTCTTACACAAATACTGAGTGTCTATGATACAAATACTATGGCGCCTTTAAATAACCAATGGGCACCCTGTTACCGCGGCGGTCTGTCCTTTTGACCGGAACTAGCTTGCTCACCTATAGGAGCTTGACGAGGATCGCTACCTCTACATGTAATATGGCTACAACAACAACAAAATTACGCATAAATCGGTGCAACAATTTCTGAAATATAGTGTTTTTAAAAATTCGGATAGGGGGACAGTTATATCGTGGGGCTAAATTGTAGCATGGATTTATTTATTCTTAACCTGTCGCTTTACATTAAAATCACATTTAAAATTTAACATTTTTAACATTAACATTTTTATTTAATTTGCTTTGTTTTCAATTTTATTGTGCAAAAATACTGAAAAAACTTTAAAACGTATACGTTTAACATCAACATTATTATTTAACATGCAGGGCATCAATACTTAAAAATAAAATTCACAATTTATGCCTGTCAAATAAAACCGTGACTTATAACACATCGCTGCAGAGATAATTCGCTGTGACATGTTACTGGGAGACCTCATAGTATATGGTAGCTCTCTGCTCAGCATTGTAATAATCATAAATGGTGATAGCAGCAGGTTTCAATGCATCCACCTCGTGAGACTTATCGGCCGAAACATCGAAACAAGTTGGTTCACCAGCCACCAGACTATCGAAATACACAACTACGACAGTGTCATCATTTTTCGTCTCAACTCTTTGTACGCGTTTAGCCTCACGTATCGGCTTCAAACTGTCATTATCGATGGTATAGCCAGAGGGCAAATTGATTTCCATCACAGCCATATTGGATTCCTTTACTTCATCGGATTCAGGACTATATTCCGCGCATATGTTCATAAATAATTGACCTGGGTAGGAGTCTTTAGGTGTATGCTGGACGGTAAAGCTAGGCGGGGCTTTTTGGCTAGCCACATTGTAGCGGTAAGATAATTGAATCAACGAAGAGCCTTCACCTTCGGCTTTAAGGGTTATTTGACGTGTTGCCTTGGGTAGCTGAAAGAAACAAATACTTAATAACCTAAAATGCTACTTATTTAACTGGCTACATACCACATGGCTTTGCAGTAGCAATGCGTTTTCCTTGTCCACACTGAATTCGCCTGTTGTAGTTTCGATGCCTTCTTCAGTTTGGGCTTCGAATTGAATTGTCATCTTGCCATCTCCCGAAGCAGCATATTTCTCGGCAAACGCAATTAAGGCCTTGAGACCGACCACTGTGTCTTGCGTTGAATCGAAACCACCCAAACTGTTCCTTTGTCCAACTAACCATTTAATGATGGGCAACAATTTGCCTGCTTCCTCTGTTTCAACCAGCGATTGGAAAATGTAGGCAGTAACCTCGATATCGTTATTGCAATATTTCAAAGAATTTGACCACCATTTCAAATTATTTTCATATTTGGACTTTAGCTGTACTCGTTCTAAAATTTTTTCGGCCAGAGGATGTTTTGCTTTTTGGAATACCGCCAGAATAAGAGCCAGAGAATATAAGTTGTCTTCACTGTCCACATTGTCGCTAAGGTATTGCAATGATTTTTCAATTTGCGAGCCATATTTTGAGGCATATTCCTAAAAAAAACATAACAAATGAGATATAGATTTATTTAAGGACTATATTTGTGGGAAAGAAGGTATCTGATAATTTTTTATGCTCTTAAACGAATATCGAAAGCCTAAAGGCCAAAACAGAATGAGGGCGTTGAGCTTTTATTTTGGGCGTCGCGTCGCGTTGCAAAAATGCAACTCTGCACACAAATTCCACTAATGAAACGGGGACATGTTATAAATGTTCAACTTTGACGCTTGAAATCGAGCGGCATTCGATGTTGCAACACTTGAAATAGTGTTTTTGGTAGTCAAAGATAAAAATTGTTAAACTTTTGCCAGTTGCTTTTTTAACATTTGCTTGCAGAGTTGCATTTTTCAAACCGACGCTCCTCAACCCGCTCATTCTGTTTAGACCTTAACGATGATTGCTGCATTTTGATTAGAAGCGCATCACTGTCGAAAATTTATTCCCTTTGTATGGATAAGGGTACGTGTTTAATACTCCTATGCTAACCGACTTACTAAAATCTTTACCCCAAATTCGTAATATACTCTCAAGTACCTACACTCTTGACACCCATATTATCCTAATCGTGCTAAATGTCAATAACCTTGTCCCCAAGGTTATTCGACCCCAAAGTTAGGTACCAGTCTGGTTGTTGTTCTAGGAGTGTGTCGCACTCCTGCCATGGGATTGACTTTATCGGTTAAATCCAGTACGTGCAACCGGCTGTTATGGGTTTGACCAGTCTCGTGTTTTTGGATCACTGCATGGGGAAATCTCTGGTATAACTTTACGAATGAGTAAAGCTAGCCGCTTGAGATTTTGCGCAAACTCTTCTTGTTAGTGTAGGTCGGTTGGGATTGTAAATGGGCCAAATCGGTTCATGTTTTGATATAGCTGCCATATAACCAATCTTCGATCTTGATTTCTTGAGCCTCTAGAGGGCGCAATTCTGATTCGATTTGGCTGAAATTTGGCATGTCGTGTTTAGTTATGACTTTCAACAACTGTGCTAAGTATGTTGAAAATCGGTCCAAAACCTGATATAGCTGTCATATAGACTGATCTAGGGTCTTGACTTCTTGAGCCTCTAGAGGGCGCAATTCCTATCCGATATGGCTGAAATTCTGCATGACGTGTTTTGTTATGCATTCCAACAACTGCGGCAAGTGTGATGCAAATCGGTTTGTAACCTGATATAGCTGTCATATAAACCGATCTGGGATCTTGACTTCTTGAGGGCATAATTATTATCCGATTTGGCTTTCTTCATGAACTTCAACATAAGTGTCAAATATGGTCTTAATCGGTCTGTAGCCTGAAACAGTTCCCATATAAACCGATCTCCCCATTTTACTTCTTGAGCCCCTAAAGGACCTAATGCTTATTCGAATTGGCTGGAATTTTACACAATGACTTCTACTATGGTCTTCAATTCGACCATAATTTGATATTTGCCTAAAAAGAGATATCGGGAAAAGAACTCGACAAATGCGATCCATGGTGGAGGGTATATAAGACTCAGTCAGGCCGACCTTACATACTTTTACTTGTTTCCTCTTCTAACTTTGGGCGTTCGACAAAATGGCGTTAGTATCGTTTCGGATTTGATACGTATCTGTATCGTGTCTGTCCATTGAAGGCTATCGCGACTTGACTTGTATTTCTGATATATGATGATAGAAGACGATTACAGATGCAACTCCTCGTAGAGCTTATGGTATACCTGAGATGTAAATCGAAAAGATAACCACATCATTGTTTGCCTAACCATTATAAGGCTGGGATTGTAGTCTTAGGGATCCTACACAACCCTGCTACTAAACTAAATTAGCCGCCTGGCCACTCACTGAGACTCTCCACTCGATACCGCTGATAGTCCGCGACTGCAGTTGCAGCTACTTCATATGAAGCATTTGCAACCAGTGGACTCCTCCAGCAGCTCGCAGCTAAGCTTCTCGTGGAAGCTATGGGCACCATATAGATTGGAGCTCCAAGCTCCAGCCTGTGTGGTTCTCACAGCTATTCCGTGCCGGGATTGGCTTAGATGTATATCCATAGTGGCATGGGGTGGATTAATATACTCACCCTCTTTTTAAAACTAACCTAACCTATGGTTACCCAAAAATACGAAATTGGTATAAAACCTTGAGGTAAATAACTTGGGAGAACGCACCACCCCAGAATCCAATCAAGCGGTAATGTGGGTGTCAAATGGAAGGTATTTAAGAGTAGAGGCTACAAGTGCCAAGTCCGGATTTGAGGGTTGGTAGGTCCTGTAGCACCTAACGCTAATTTTCTAGCAGATTCCTACGCCACCGTGGGGCAGTGCTTAACGTGTCCGCTTTGGTTCCAATCCTGGAGGGAACATCAGAAAACAATTTCTGCTGTGGTTATCCCCCCCATTTGTGAGTTGTTGTGCTTCAGTTTTTTCAGACTCGGCTATAAAACGGAGGTCCCTTATCATGGAGCTTAAACTTGAATCGGACAGCATTCTTTAATATGTGAGAAGTATACCGGTGTACCTTAATGGAATGTTCATGGGAAAATTTAAATATCGGCCACGGTAGCGCAGATGTTAGAATGTTTGCCTATAACGCTGAACGCCTGGGTTCGAGTCCTGGCGTGAACATGATAAATGGCATGCTAAAATGATATGGCAGCAATGTAAAAACTTAACCCCAAAGAGGTGTCGCACTGCGGCACGCCGTTCGGACTCCGCTATAAAAAGGAGGTCCTTTTATCATTGAGTTTAAATTTGAATTGGACATCATTCAATGATATGTGAGAAGTTTGCCTCTATTCCTTAATGGAATGTTTGTGGGAAATTTTCTATTCCTACTCTACGCCACATTACCTTTAAGTCACATACTGTACGGATAGGTCTATTTGCCCGTTTGGGTGATTTTTGGGGTGGGACTTTTCCCCTAGTTACAGAACCTAAATACCTCCAAATAAAGCCTGTTAAACTGGCTTTCCACCTGTTTAATTGTCCACCCAGCCCTAATCGACTCAGACCCAGATCCGTCTGGGCACAACCCACCTTAGTCTCAGAGTTCCTGGATCTGGATATTCAACAGAACCCAGCAGACGAAAGAAAGAACACAACACAATCAAGAACAACAAAAATTCTTCTCCCATATCTAATATATTTAGAATATAATGAAACTTTGGGGCACCGTCGTTTCGGCCAGGAATATATATAAAACGACCCATTTAAAGTTTGGCTTGAGAACTCCAAGCTCTTTTGGGGTTTGAGTCTACTGGCCCCCTAGACAATAACCCCGAAATTGTTCCACATTTTAGAAGGTATTAGAACCGCCACCCAAATAATGGTTACGAGGGGAGGCAACATCGAGAGTCAAGCTACGCGACTGCCCCTTTATTAAATATTCTCTAGCAAAGAAGATTTGTACTGCTGATGCCCCAAGCCGTACTGATATTCCAGTACTGATATTCGGTACAGGAATTTGTCGTAGCATCTTAAGCCCCAAGGTCCGTATTCTGTACTTAAACTGAATATAACTTTAATTTACCACAACCACTTTTTGTGACACACTTACCTTATCTTCCAATAGAGTCATTAATATAAAGGCCGACACGCCAAGCTCATTTTGATTTGAAGAGTGGAAAAGTTTACCAGTTTGAGGAAATTGTCCATTCTCCTTTTGTGTCTTTATCAAATATTCCAAGGCATCACTGATGATTTTCTCATCAATGGTAATGTATTTGCGAGCCTGCATAAATGAACGGGCCACATAGGCTGTCAGCCAACTATTCGAATCGCTGTGCCCATCACCAAAGGCACTGTAAGAACCATCACTGTGTTTATATGTCAACTCCCTTTGGTAGCCAGTCTCCATATAGTTTTTGGCCTTTTGCACTGTCGATGGCATATCCATTTTAATGGCTTCCAAATATTGCAACACCATTATGTTGGGCACAAAATTAATCATATTCTGTTCGCCACAACCAAAGGGCATTCGAACTAACTTATCGATATTCTTAATGGTGGGTCCCAAAAGGTCTCCCACAGCAGTGAATTCCAAATATTCCGAATCCAAAACAACATCGTCAGGAATTTGTGCCTTAAGGGTATGATTGATAGGTTCACCATCGGGAATGGTAATGAAAAATGCTTCGTTTTCATACTGTGTCACACCTTCCGGTTCCACCTTGAGTTTTTGATGCATTGCATCACCAGCCAAAGGTGTAATGGCTTTAATTTTTAGCATTATTTCACCAACTATTTTGGGTTTGATGGTGAACGATACAGTTTCGCCCGTGTTCGAAGGTATGGACAACTTTTTGGTCATTTCTTTGTCATCTGTCTCTCCACCATCGGAGTCTACAAAATCATATTCGCCTTCATCATTTTCCATGGTAATTTGTGCATCTAAATCCATTTCCATGTAATTGAAAACTACGATGGGTATTTTGATCACTTCGCCACGTTTAATGGAATACGGCAGGTTAGTGCTCAAGAAGAAAGGTTGGAATACACGAATTTTTGTGGCATCTTGTGTCATGCCAAAACCTTTAGTGTCGTTCAGGGAGAAACCAGTTATAACCCATGAAGTGATAGTGTCTGGAATCTTTTTGGAAAATGTTGTCAAGCCCTGCTCATCAGTGCTGTTGAAAGAGAGAGAGAAAGTTAAGTATTAGCTAAATCATGTCGACGATTCTCAAGGCAAACAAGTCTCCCGAAATTTATAACTTAGTACCTGAAATGCTTAAAGTAGTAAGGGAAACACTCATCACCGAGCCGATAATATTGGGTTGCCCAAAAAGTAATTGCGGATTTTTTAAAAGAAAGTAAATGCATTTTTAATAAAACTTAGAATGAACTTTAATAAAATATACTTTTTTTACACTTTTTTTCTAAAGCAAGGTAAAAGTAACAGCTGATAACTGACAGAACAAAGAATGCAATTACAGAGTCACAAGCCGTTGAAGAAATTTGTCAACGCCGACTATATGAAAAATCCGGAATTACTTTTTGGGCAACCCAATAGTTGTTCAGGTCATAAGGGCAGCCAAACCTTGAAAGGCCATTGATACTGATTAAAGTTCAAGCTTATAAGTAGGGTAGGAATAAAATAACTGATGGATAACCTCAATTTGGCCTCTCCACCCTTGTAAACCCTTATAGTTTGCTAATAAAATTTGTCCCCCAAGTGGCGCCGGCCAAAGAACCGAGGATCTTGGTTTTGTTTCTTGCCTTATCGCAAATTACATAAGCATTAGCTGACATCAAGAAAAAATATCGAAAATAATTCCAGAATCTTTGGGAATTTTAGTTGTTATTGTCGAGCCACATTTTCATGTGGAGGTGGCGATCCTAGTCAAGCTCCGGTAGGTGAGCAAGCTGGTTCCGGTCCACAAGACCGATCGCCGCTGGAACAGTGTGGCCGTTGGTTATTTAAAGGTTCAAGGCGAGCATCATAGGCACTCAGTATTTGTGCAAGAGCCGGTGCCGCCCGGCCTCTCACTGAGACTCTCCGCTCGATACTGCGGATTGTCCGCATTCCACTATCCGCAACCTGTGGACGCGCCCGGTAGCTCTAAGATTCTCATGACAGCAATGAACACTACAATGATCGAACCTCAATATTCCAGCCTATGTGGTAGTCATAGCTATCCAGTGCCGAGGGCATTTTAGTGTGGAATTTCTGTGTCCATCGGCCACATTTTTTAACTTACTCCTCCAGATGGTGAACAACTTGCAAATATGCTCGGGAATACTTCTCTTTTATTAATACGTGCTAGCCGATACTAGTTGTTGTTGTTGTAGCAGTTTATTGTATTCGATCTTTCGTCTGCTTGATTCTGTTGAGTGTCAAGACCCAGGAACTTTGCGACTAAGATGGGGTGCGTCCACATGGATCTGAGCCTGAGTCAAGTGGGTCTGGCTGGGCAGTTAAACATGTCACGTGTATCGTGCGGTCCCTGGTTACAATTGGGACATACATCTTACACGTTGTTATCAATCCTTGCTCTGTTGGAGTTGAGGCGGCTCCATCTGCCGGAACGTAATTGAGCCAGAACTACTCTGATTTGCCGGGGGAGGTCAATTTCTTCAGGTGCAATGGGAGGCGGTCGTTCTCCAAGGACTACATTACCGCATCTTCTACCGCGTCAGCACGAATGTTGTCTAGACCTGCTTGGTATGCCGCTTGATCTAGAGGTTCTCTCTTGTAGCGCTGAACCTCACGCTCTAGATCGTGCAGATCTACCTTAAGGCTTCTGGGCGGTGGGTATCTATCCACAAGATGATGATTTGGATGATCTCTGCGATAGCAGCCCAAAAGGTATTGCTTAGACAGCATGTAATTATGTCTTCACACTGATAGGATCTTTGTCTCCTGATGGAGGTGGTCCACTTGAGAACTGAGGAGACAGCCCGTCGCAGTTGGGAGGGCGGCATTCTGACAGATCTGAATATTATTCCACGGCGTGTCATAAAGTTGACGAGACCACACTGGCGCTGCATAACTTACACCAGACCGGCCAATTGCTTTCTACTTGGTCAACAAGGTTTCTTTTTCTGCACCCCAAGTGCTTAAGGACCTTGTTTCTACTTTGGACTTTATCGCAAATTGCTGTGGCATATGGGGAGAATGTGTAAGAGCCGATACTAGTTTAAGCTCAATGATAAGGAAACTCCTTTTTATTGTCGAGTCCGAACGGCGTGCCGCAGAGCGACACCACTTTAGTAGAGAAGATTATACGGCCAACAATATTCCACTAAGGAACAGAAGCAAACTCCTCCCATATAAATGAGTGCAGTCCGATTCAGTTTAAGCTCAATGATAAGGGTCCTACTTTTTATATGCCGTAGTGTGACACCTCTTTGGAGAGAAGTTTTTGAGAAGAGAAGAATATGGCAGAACACCTCACACCCCTCCTTAGGAGGGGAAAACCACTGGTGAATTTTTTTTCTGAAGGTTTTTCCAGGATTCGAATCCCGGCGTTCAGCGTCTTAGGCGGACATGCTAACCTCTACGCTACGGGGGCCCCAAATAGTGAACAGTGTTGTTAATAATTTCCTGGCGGACATTTTCAGTGAGGTGCTCTTAATCACTTTGCTTGACATGAGAAAAAGTTATTTTCAGGGTTGAAAAAATCCAATACTGTTACATATACAATTAAAGCCAATTTGGAGAGTACCTATTAATCTTGTATAGGTAGCATAAATATTTCTTACCTTTCGATATCCTCAAAGATCCATGTTTCAGCAAAGTCCTTTCGAATTTTCGGTTTTATGAGGGGGGTGCTATCGGCCAAAAAGTCGGTATCACAGTATGCTACCATATTTTCTGGAGCAGGAGCACCTCCAAAGGCGGCCATTGCCATTGGGGCAGATGCTTTCATCGCCATACTACGGTAACACATCATGGGTGCTGATAGAAAGAAATGTGGACACAAAATATTTCAAATATTATAAAAAATTTTGGAGAAAATTGGTATTCATTTTTTCATTTGAAGAAAACTTATCGGATGTTAGTAGAAGCTTGCGGTCAGCATGAACTCAATTCAAAAAACTTGTGAACGATAGTTTGCGCAGTTCAAAAATGAGTGATTTCGAAACACAAGACAAAGAAAGGCCTGGAGAAGAGTAATGAATAATTTGAATGGAAGATTTAACTGTTAAACGTGTACATTCAAGTATGTGTTAACCCAGTTATATCCAAATATGGGTCGATCTAGATAATATTGGGTTGCCCAAAAAGTAATTGCGGATTTTTCATATAGTCGGCGTTGACAAATTTTTTCACAGCTTGTGACTCTGTAATTGCATTCTTTCTTCTGTCAGAAAAAAAAAGTATATTTGATTAAAGTTCATTCTAAGTTTTATTAAAAATGCATTTACTTTCTTTTAAAAAATCCGCAATTACTTTTTGGGCAACCCAATATTTGGTTCGGGTGCCGAAAAGCCTAATACAAGTTGCAGATATCAAAAAATGTAGTAACCTATTATCACCATAGGGTCATTATGCACCACTTTTCACCACCGTTTCTGAGTCTATAAGGAACACACAAACATACAAACAAACAAACAAACAAACATACAAACAAACAAACAAACACAAATTCATTTTTATATATATAGATATGTCTAAATATGGTCGGCTCTGGACCTCTTAACAAGGGTTTCAATACAACTCATCGAATTCGGGTCAAAAATACTCCTCCTGCGAAATGCCTAAATTTAAGCAAAGGCAGGTAATAAATGCAGCTTTGTGGGCTTAAAACCCTAAATCGACAGATCGGTGTATATGACAGCTATATCGAAATATGATCCGATCTGTATCATATTCGACTCCGATCTCAGAAGGCTTGATTTAACTCACATTTCTAAATTTCAGCGAAATTTTGCAATAAAAAATACGGTTTTTTTAGGCTAAAGACATTATATTGGTATCTATATCTAAACTAGCCAACCGGTCCCGCTCCGCTGCGCCTTCTTTAACTCTCTAATGTTTTTTAAGGGTGGGGACACTTCGTGCCATTGTAGAATTCTGGCGAGAACATCGAAAAAACTTTTAAGCGGTGGATATGCCCACTTACTGCTGACGACATTTGCGAGGTACCATGGCTTGCATTGCCATGTACAAAATTCTCCCCAAGAGGTTTCACCCTGCGGCACGACCTTCGGACTCGGTTATAAAAAAAGTCCCTTAAACCTAAATCGGATAACACTCATTGATGTGTGAGAAGTTTTCCCCTGCTCGGTTCATGGGCAAAATTTTTCTCTACTCACAAATGCCTTTCTTTTGAGTCCTATATAAACATACTTCGCCTTTAAAATATAAGCTTCGTGCTCCACTTTCAAACACATTGTATATGAGCCCCATATTGGCATGATCGGTAAATAAGTTCTGTTTGAGGGTGGAATGGTCTTTGTCCCAAAAATGAGTATCAATTTCGTACACAACTCCCAAATAGCGTTTATAGAAGTCACATATTGCAATTGTCGGTAAATACGTCTGATTAGGAAGGTATTTTGGGGTGGGGCGACCCCCAAACGCATGGCTTTTTAATTGGATATTAAATTCGTTTTTTTTCTCTCAAGCACCTTTCCTTTGATATTGTCGTGATTGGTCCATATATCCATTTGAGAGGTTTGGGTGCCCCCCGACCACAACAATAGAATCCATATTTTGTCTTAGGTGACTGTAAGAGTACAAAGAAATTTTGAATGAATCGAATTACTAATCTCCGAGATCTGGTGTTTTTGAAAAATAGGGTAATGAGAAGTGATTTTTAGCAGAGATATGGCACCTCAGACATTTTGACTCAAATATCGATATTAAATTTGTGCTTTACTCCCGAATCCCTTTTATTTGAGCCCCATATTGCTTTGGGGCGCCCACGGGCACTTTGCCCTGAAAATAGATATCAAATTGGTTCTTTACTCCCAAATACCGTTGATTTGAGCTTCATATTGCCATAGTTAGAAATGAAGTTCAGTTTAGGGGGTGCTTTAGGGCGTATTCCTAAACACTTGGTTCATAATTGGATGTCAGATTCGTTTTATTAAGAGTATAAAACGAATCTGACATCCAATTTTGAACCAAGTGTTTAGGAATATACCTTTCATTTGAGTCCCATATTGTCTTAATGGGTCAATGAACCTATTTGACGTATTTTTAGGAGAAAAGCGCCAACTAGACTTGAACGCAAATTTTAATGTTATATTTGTAATCTACTCGCAAATAGCTTTCATTTGAGTCCCATATAGCCATGGTCGACTAATGTGCCCATTTGAGGGTATTTGGGGGTGGGGCGACCTCTCATTATTTGGGAGGTATTTGCCAAATACTTTTTATTTTAGACCCATATTGACATGAACGTCGAATATGACTGTAAAGATAAGTTTTTGGGTTGGGGCGCCCCTCTAGGTAATCGACGCCACGCAGCAACTTCAGTTCAATTTTTCTAAGTCTCATACAGCAAACATCTTTCGCTTTGTAAGTCTCACAGCGCTGACTTCGCGCATCTCTGATTCTTTGTCTTTAAGCTAAATATCTCCTTAATTTTGACATATCACACATCAATAAAGACAATCCTTGTTTAATAGAAAAACCCACAATCACCCGTGTTTTACTGGTTTTGAATCTCTATTTACACACACCAATCTCTCACCTCGACACGCTGTCACCCGAAACCCAACTATTGACGTCTTAAAAAAGTCAAACCGCCAAAGGATATTGGCTTTGACAGAATATCTGCATTGATGCCAAGAAAGAAGAACGATCGCCACTGAAGTCGGGTTTACATATTTGGTCCATCCAGGATCATTCCTGACCAGGGGCGGATTTCAAAAAATGCACACCACAACAACGAATCCCATGGCAGCCAGTTGTACGCACCGGATTGGCCCGATGTAGTCCTTCATCGGCAAGGGCAGCCGCCTCAGCGTACAACCTCCACCATAGTATGGAGGTATACTAATTTCGTCATTCTGTTGATAACTCCTCGAAATATTCCTCTGAGACCCTATAAAGTATATATATTCTTGATCGTCATGTCATTTTAGGTCGATCTAGCTATGCCCGTCCGTCTGTCTGTCGAAAGCACGCTAACTTTCATAGGAGTAAAGCTAGCCGCTTAAAATTTGGCACGAATACTTTTTATTGGTATAGGTCGGTTGGGATTGTAAATGGGCCATATCGGTCCATGTTTTGATATAGCTGTCATATAAACCGCTCTTGGATCTTGACTTCTGACTCACTAGAGGGCGCAATTCTTATCCGATTTGGCTGAAATTTAACAACTGTGTTAAGTTTGGTTCAAATCGGCCCATAACCTGATATATCTGTCATATAAATCGATCTGGGGTCTTGACTTCTTCAGCCTCTAGATGGCGCAATTCGCATCCGAATTAACTGAAATTTTGCATGAGGTGTTTTGTTATGGTCCATAGCCTGATATAGCTGCCATATAAACCGATCTTGAATCGTGACTTCTTGAGCCACTAGAGAGCGCAATTCTTATCAGATTTGTCTGAAATGTTTTTTTCTGGCTTCCAAACTGTACCAAATATGGTTTTAATTGGTCCATAACCTGATATAGCTGCCATATAAACCGATCTGGGATCTTGACTTTTTGAGCCCCTAAAGTTCACAATTATTATCCGATTTGGCTGAACGAATCGGATAATTGTACAACGACTTCTCTCATGACCTTCAATTAACGTGTCAAACATGGTCTAAATCGGTCTATAGCCTGATACAGCTCCCATGTAAACCCATCTCGCTATTTTACTTCTTGAGCCCCAAAAGGGCGCTATTGTTATAGCCACAATTGCATATGGAGTGGCGATGCTCGTCAAGCTCTCTTAGAGGTGAACAAGCAAGGGAACATGATGGTCATTGGCTATTTTAAGGCGCCAATATCTCGGCTTGTCGTATCCAGAAGTTTCTCTTAAGTAAACGTTTTGATTTAATTGAATATTTTATACTACCAGCTGCTTATTTATTTGATATGCAAAAGTGACCCTGTACCTAATGAAGGTATTCGATATCACTCTGATAACCCGTCGACTCTGATATTCCAAATTCGACGAAAAGGTGAATTGTGAACTACATGTGCTATCGAAAGCAGTGTTTAATAGGAAAGTTGTTCTAAACCCGATCCTGTTTAACCCCCCGATTCTCTTTCCCCTGCTGGTGTAGATGATTGTCAATCTTGGCGACGGCTTTACCAATGATGGACTGTGTGGACGGATAAATATTTATCTTTATTATCTTGGCTAAGATTTTCAAAGTTGTAAACTGACCCTAGACTATTCTCACCACGGTGGAGGCCACCGTAGCGCCGAGATTAGTATGTCCGCCGATGACGCTGAACGCCTGGGTTCGAATCCTGGCGAGACCATCAGAAAAATTTTTCAGCGGTGGTTTTCCTCTCCTAATGCTGGCAACATTTGTGAGGTACTATGCCATGTTAAACTTCTCTCTAAACAGGTGTCGGACTGCAGCACGCCGTTCGGACTCGGCTATAAAAAGGAGGCCCCTTATCATAGAGCTTAAAACTTAAATCGGACTGCACTCATTGATATGTGAGAAGTTTGCTCTTGTTCCTTAGAGGATGTTCATGGGCAAAATTTGCAATTTACAACAATTTGCGATCCCACGGCAGCCAGTCGCACGTACGGGATTGACTCGATGGACTTTTTCATCGGCAAGGGCTGCCGCCTCAGTGTACAACACATTGCTACAATAACAACAACAACAACAATCTGCGATAGAGAAGTAAACAAATTACAGTGGGAAAGCGTTGTTACAATACATTCTTAAGGATCACCGAAGAATGCCTCCATATGCGACATTACGGGGATAGATTAATTGGTTGAAGCAAAGTTTTGGTTGTAACTAAAACTCATGATTCCTTCCATCACTGTCTGCAATAAATGGACCTTAAAGGAGTTCAAGACCGTAAATCGGGAGAAAGGTCTATAAGCCACCATATTAAAATATGGTTCGATTCCCACCATATTCGGGAAGGATGTTTAGGGGCCTAATACGACTCACAGCAAAATCTGGCAAGAATAAGCCATTTATGGCTCAAAGACTTACTATATCTAAATATGGCCCAATCTAAACCATTCGACAAGGACGTCAAAGGACTTAACATAGCATACTGTGCTAAAATTCAGTGAAATCGGCTGATATATGCTCCTTTTATGGGCCTAAGACCTTAAATCGGGTGATCAGTATATATGGCAGCTATATCCGAATATAGTCTAATATAGACCATACACCTAATACAACTTACTGTGTGTAGCCTTTAAACGAGAGGTCTAATTAAAAAATATCCGCTATTTTAAATATTTTGAAAAAGTTTTTATTTTTTCATCAATGACTATCTTGTCCCGTTCAAAGTTATTTTTAAATCATCTCTCCGTTTGTAACTCATCGAAGTAATGATCAGAGACCCAACAAAGTATACAAGGGATTCAAAATAAGGGTTATTTTTTGATCGGACCTCATATTTTCAAAATCGGGTAATACATGTGTATGTTATTGGTCCAAGACTTTAAATCGGGAGATCGGCACATATATATCAGCTATATCTAAATATGGTCCGTTCTAAACCATACCCGGTAGGATGTCGCTAAATTTTAGCAAAATCGGGTATTAAATGAGGCTTTTATTGGACTAAGACCTTACATTAGTAGATCACCATATATTGGGGCTATGTCAAGATAAAGTCCGATATAGCCGATCATCGACCTGCCTGTAAACAAACAAGTAAAAGCGTGCTAAGTTCGGCCGGGCCGAATCTTATATACCCTCCACCATGGATCGCATTTGTCGAGTTCTTTTCCCGGCATCTCTTCTTAGGCAAAAAATTATATAAGAAAAGATTTGCTCTGCTATTAGAGCGATATCAAGATATGGCCCGTTTTGGACCACAATTAAATTATATGTTGGAGACCTGTGTAAAATGTCAGCCAATTCGAATAAGAATTGCGCTCTTTGTGAGCTCAAAAAGTAAAATAGAGAGATCGGAGCTGTATAGGGCTATGTACCGATTCAGACCATAATAAACACGTATGTTTATGGTCATGAAAGAATCCGTCGTACAAAATTTCAGGCAAATCGGATAATAATTGCGACCTCTAGAGGCTCAAGAAGTCAAGACCCAAGATCGGTTTATATGACAGCTATATAAGGTTATGGACCGATTTGAACCATACTTGGCACAGTTGTTGGATATAATAACGAAACACGTCGTGCAAAATTTCATTCCAATCGGATAAGAATTGCGCCTTCTAGAGGCTCAAGAAGTCAAGACCCAAGTTCGGTTTATATGGCAGCTATCCAAGGTTATAAACCGATTTGAACCATACTTCGCACAGTTGTTGGATATCATAAGAAAACACGTCGTGCAAAATTTCGTCCCAATCGGATAAGAAATGCGCACTCTAGAGGCTCAAGAAGTCAAGACCCAAGATCGGTTTATATGGCAGCTATATCAAAACATGGACCGATATGGCCCATTTACAATACCAACCGACCTACACTAATAAGAAGTATTTATGCAAAATTTGAAGCGGCTAGCTTTACTCCTTCGGAAGTTAGCGTGCTTTCGACAGACAGACGGACGGACGGACAGACGGACGGACATGGCTAGATCGACATAAAATTTCACGAAGATCAAGAATATATATACTTTATGGGGTCTCAGACGAATATTTCGAGTAGTTACAATCAGAATGACGAAATTAGTATACCTCCATCTTATGGTGGAGGGTATAAAAACTACAATAAAAGGTTCAAAGTTTCAGCTCAATATCTTCATTTTTAAAGACTGTTGCGTGATTTCAACAGACAAACTTACGGACATGGCTAGATGGTCCTAGACTTTTACCAAGCGTCTATTTTAGATTTTGCAAATATTGAACGGCTTCAAGAAATGAAGTCAGGAGAACCGTTTTATAAGGTAATGGACCGTCTCGGACCATACCTGACATATATACCAGAAGTTAGGGGCTCGAGAAGTCAAATCGATAGATTGGTTTGTTGGGCGCTATATCTAATCATAGACTGATTTTGACCATATTCGACATGGATATTGGTAGTCATTACAGAACTCATCAGGCAGAATCCCAGCCAAATCGAAGAAGAATTGCGCTTTCTAGAGGTTTAATAAGTTAAATCGGTAGATAGATTTATATCTAAATATGGACCGATTTAGCATACAATCCAAACTGACCTACACCTATAAGAGGTATTTTTGCGAAATTTTAAGCGGCTAGCTTCACCACTTCGAAAGACGGACAATGGTAGACCCACTTATATAACAAACTTAAAGGCAGCGCATAAGCAAATGGTGTAAATACCTGATTTTGTCGTCTTTTTCCGCCGTAAACCTACAAAACATAAAATTAAATGAGTACCCAACTTTTGGTATGTACAGGGTAGCTAACACGAAGTGTTACCAAGTTCACAACGACATATCTGTCAAACTATAAATGATGATTATATGATATTTGTTTTATTGACGGTCAAATCGGTAGATTGGTTTTTTGGGAACTATATCAAATTAAAGACTGATTTTGACCATATTCGACATGGATATTGGTAGTAATTACAGAACTCATCAGGCAGAATCTAAGCCAAATCGAATAAGAATTGCACCTTCTAGGGGTTTAAGAATTAAAATCGGTAGATCGATGTATATCTAAATAAAGGTACAATCCAAATTGACCTACACCTTTAAGAAGTATTTTTGCGAAATTTTAAGCGGCTCGCGTCACCGCTCCGAAATACGGACAATGGTAGACCCGGTTTTTATAACAAACTTAAAGGGAGCGCTTAAGTAAATGGTGTAAATACCTGATCTTGTCTTCTTTTTCCGCCGTAAACCTACAAAACATAAAATTAAATGAGTACCTAATTTTTGTTATGTACAGGGTAGCTGACACGAAGTGTTAACAAGTTTACAGCGGCATATGTGTCTAACTAGAAATGACAGCTACATATTTGTTTTATTGTCAGCTGAAAAATCGCAAACGGCAATTTTGGCGAACTCAAACACCTCAACGTAAACAAAATGTTTATGTATCGCACCATAAATCGTTATAATGGTGTTGTTGTAGCCACACTTTTCCACAAGTGGAGGGGGCGATCCTCATCAAGCTCTTATAGGCGAGCAAGTTCTTTCCTCTCCAATATCCGTGGGAACGATTATGGCCATTGGTTATGTAAAGGCGCCAATATCTCGCCTTCGAGCGTCAAAGGCATTCAGTATTTAAGTAAGAGCCAAAGCCACCTGGCCTCTCACTACGACTCTCCACTCGATACCGTTGGTTGTCCGCGACTGCAGTGACAGCTACTGGACGCATCCAGCAGCTTCTCGAGATAACGAGAATTGCTCATAGCTACCCTTTCCGGGTCGTTATAATGATACTGGAAGTGATGCCAAATGCCATGGTGTTAGTGCAAGCAAAACTGCAACAACGGCGAGTAAAGGCTCGAATTCAATGAAAACAAATGGATAAAGATTGGAAAATATCCCCTGAAAGAATGCAACAAATATTGAAAAACGAGGTCAAGGCTAAGGCTTTTACAAGTTCCAAAAGGCCACGATTTCATACCAAAACAAAAGTAGTTAAACTCGAAACAAAATGACCGTGTTAACTTAACCGATCGCATGTACGAAAATTTAAGCCAACGAACGACCACCTGAAGTGATTTTCCTTCTCAAGTGATAGTAAAGTCAACTGTGACTACCGATGGTGGTTCTCCAATCTCGTTTTCATAGCGCCTGGCATCAAAGCTTATGCGACTTTTTATCGAGAAAACATTTTGTAAGCTGCTTTGGATGGAACCATCACCGACTGTTTTAAGATTCGAAAGCTTAGGATAGGCAAAGATCCTTATATTGAAACATCAGGAAGTACAGGGACAGGAAACTCAATGCAGCCTAACAAACAGCGAGCCAACGATGAGACCATCACACACTCCCAAGAAGCCCACTTTCTCAAGGTTTGGAAGACTAGGATAGGCAAAGATCCTAATATTGGAACATCAGGCACTACAGAACGGTAGACTCAATACAGCCTAACGAACAAGGATCCCGAGGATGGAACCATTACCGACTTTATAAAGATTCGGAAGACTAGGATAGGCAAGAAACCTAAAACTGAAACATTAGGCAAAGCAGTGACAGGAAGCCCAATGCAACCTAAAGAACAGAGAGCGGACAATGGGACTATTACCCACTCCCAAGAAGCCCATTTTCTGGAGGACCAATGATTGAGGTTATGCAAAGAAACCTCCATCGGAGCGAGACAGCTACACATGCTCTGATGGAGAAAATCAGCAAGGGCAAGATTTATATTGCCTTAATTCAGGAGTCATGGACGACTCGAACAAAGATTCAGGACTGGACCATATCATCTAGCAATTATTCTTTACTTACACTGGTACTCGACCGAAAACCTGCGCTATTTGTGTGTGTGTGTGTGGGTGTGATGCGAACTCTCACCATATTTCGTGGGGTAGTTTCAAGCCCCGCTTATCAATGCTATTAACACCGCTACCTTTGTTAATAGCATTAGGGAGGAGGTTTTGGATGTGCACTCCTTCTCAGACCATCGCTACATTATGTTTAGAAAAGCACGGCCAGCACCGAATTCGATAATCTTCCGCAATAAGTTGGAAACCAACTGGATAAAATTCGGAAGACTTCGAGAAAGGAAATCATCCCAAGAAAACCCCTGAATGACCGGGGAGATTCGTAACATTGGGAAAGAGGTCCGCAAACTTTACAACGAGTATGTCGCAAAAAAAGGCGGAAGTTTACTGGGAAGTGTACTGCATACGGCTCAAGGAATACAATAAGATTACCAGAGCAGCAAAACGTACCTCCTGGAGGCTTTTCTGCGAACAGAGGAGGACGAAGGACATGTTGAGGCTTTTGATAAAAATGAATGAATGAATGACAAGTAAAAGCGTGCTATGTTCGGCCGGGCCGAATCTTATATACCCTCCACCATGGATCGCATTTGTCGAGTTCTTTTCCCGGCATCTCTTCTTAGGCAAAAAAAGGATATAAGAAAAGATTTTCTCTGCTATTAGAGCGATATCAAGATATGGTCCAGTTTGGACCACAATTAAATTATATGTTGGAGACCTGTGTAAAATGTCAGCCAATTCGAATAAGAATTGCGCCCTTTGTGGGCTCAAGAAGTAAAATAGAGAGATCGATTTATATGGGAGCTGTATCGGGCTATAGACCGATTCAGACCATAATAAACACGTATGTTAATGGTCATAAGAGAATCCGTCGTACAAAATTTCAGGCAAATCGGATAATAATTGCGACCTCCAAAGGCTCAAGAAATCAAGACCCAAGATCGGTTTATATGACAGCTATATAAGGTTATGGACCGATTTGAACCATACTTGGCACAGTTGTTGGATATCGTAACAAAACACGTCGTGCAAAATTTCATTCCAATCGGATAAGAATTGCGCACTCTAGAGGCTCAAGAAGTCAAGACCCAAGATCGGTTTATATGGCAGCTATATCAGGTTATGAACCGATTTGAACCATACTTGGCACAGTTGTTGGATATAATATCAAAATACGTCGTGCTAAATTTCATCCCAATCGGATAAGAATTGCGCACTCTAGAGGCTCAAGAAGTCAAGACCCCAGATCGGTTTATATGTCAGCTATATCAAAACATGGACCGATATGGCCCATTTACAATACCAACCGACCTACACGAATAAGAAGTATTTGTGCAAAATTTCAAAAGGCTAGCTTTACTCCTTCGGAAATTAGCGTGCTTTCGACAGTCAGACGGACGGACGGATGGACGGACGGACAGACGGACGGACATGGCTAGATCGACATAAAATTTCACGACGATCAAAAATATATGGGGTCTCAGACGAATATTTCGAGTTGTTACAATCAGAATGACGAAATTAGTATACCCCCCATCTTATGGTGGAGGGTATAAAAATGAATACTCGTATTCAGGAGAGTACCGGGAAGGCTCACAGATGTTGGACACTATGTAGATGGGCCGTAGGCTCGAAATGGGGCCTGAATCCGAGGATAGCTCACTGGCTCTACAGGAGGGTGATTAGACCAATACTTACTTACGCCTCAATAGTTGGTGGACTACGATGGAGAAAAGTTAAACGTTAGGGAAGTACAACAGGTTCAGAGACCACGCCTACTAGGGCACTGAAGACTATTCTAGATATCTGACCCATTGACATACAAAATGAGTGTAAGGCAGCCACTTCGGTTATGAGACTTAAGGCGATGGGAGAATGGATTGAGGATGGGAGGAGTTCATACCATTGCGGTATAATCGAGGCGACGATAGGAAACCTGAAAGGAAGGAAGAGATTTCCGATCGGATATCTCAGAAGACACTTGAGGTCGAGTGCGAGGCACTGCTGCCAGTGGCACAGTCTTGGATTGACGGAACCCTAGTATTGCCATCTGGAAGATCATGTTACACGGATGAATCAAAGCTAGAGGACAGAGTGGGCCTGGGGTCTACATTGAGAACCCAAGGACTAAGATCTGTTTTAGACTGTCTGACCATAATACGGTCCTACAGGCGTAGATCTGGACCATCACGGGATGCGTGAGACGGTGTGGTGCTAACGCGAGGACGTCGAGTGTGAACATCTTTACGGACAGTCAAATTGGCATAAGGGCTATAACAACCAAGACGGTATGGTCACGAACAGTCTTGTAGTTTAAGAAGGAGATGTACGCTTTCCCTGAGAATGTCACAATCCGCATCGGTTGGATGCCGGGTCATAGCGGAGTAAGGGGTAACGAAGGAGCACGGGAGAATTGTGTGCACCACACAGGCTGGAAATTTGAGATCCAATCTGTTTGATGTTCATTGCTGTCACGAGAAGCTTAGCTGCGAGCTACCGGGCGGATATGCTCCACACGGATTAGCTGCAACGGCAGTCGCGGACAATCAGCGGTATCGAGCGGAGAGTTTCAGTGGGAGGCCAGGCGGCACCGGCTCTTGCACAAATACTGAGTGCCTATGATGCACGTTGTAATAAGGCGAGTTATTGGCGCCTTTAAATAACCAATTACCACCCAGTTCCAGCGGCGATCGGTCCTTTGGACCGGAGCTTGACGAGAGTCGCCACCTTCATATGAAAATCTGGAGAACAACAACAAGGAGCAGACGATTTGGCAGTGAAGGCCAGAGCACTGTCGTCAACATAACACTGTGGAACAGTGAAACGGTTGGTAGGATGGCGAAAATTCCATGGGGAGATCTGGATCGTGAGAAGGCGAGTCAATTACTGAAAGGAATTAAGAAGGAGGTCAGTATAGCTTTCGATATCATAACGGTGATATGTTTAACGGCTAAAAGACACCTGCACATAAGTGAGCACACAATACCAGACATAAACCAACTAAAGGGCGTGGTATGGAAATCAATTAGAAATTTTGTAAGCAGCGCGGAATTCCTGACTTTGATTTTCTATTTCGAGATTACTTTTTAGTATTTAGAGCGCATAACTAGCCGATTACTACCATTGTCCATAGTCCATAGTGGAAGTCCATAGTCCATAGTGTACATAGTGGAAGGCGGACACTCTTTTCAACATAACCCTACCTAACCTATGCAAATCGGTGCGGAAAGTAATAGCATGTGTAGGGCATGTGGGAAAGATGAGATGAGACGTTGGAGGATTTCGTATGTCATTGTACTGCTTTCGCGGCTAACAGACATTGGCCCTTAGATGGGGACACAATACCAGACATCAATCAAGCAATTGGGGTAAGTAGCACAGTATTCGCGACTTCTAGTATTTAGAGCACACAACAAGCCGATTACTGGCGTAGGAATACGTTCATAGTGCCATGGGATTGGATGCTTTGGAGCCATGGAAACGAAAACATTTCGTTTGTAGACCATAGAGGTACCAACAAGACCTGGAGCCGTCAAAAATGTGGTTGTTTGAAATGGTAACACTTCGTGTCAGCGACCCTATACACTAAGTATTAAATATATAACAATATCTGTTATGCCTACATTAATGTAGACATGGTAAAGTAAGTTATCCGGGCCAAAACTTTTGTTCCGCGAATATAAGATTGATATCATGGTTATATGAAAAGGTAAACACAAGTCAAAAAGCATGCTCATTTGGGACAAATATGATGCTTTCGTGAGATAAAGACTTCAAATTGACGACATGGTGTTATAGAAGGCTACATCAAAAGGAAGTCCTGCGTGGATCATACTCGACTTTTAGATTAAACCGAAGTAGGATGTAAAATAAGCGTTTTGACCTAACAAGTAGTCAAAGTGGATAATCGATTAATTTCACAACGTCAACAAGTACACCAATATGCGACATTTTCATTATCAATTAAATTTTGAATAAAATTCGTCAATAACAAATGCAACTGCAATAATTAATGTTCAATGTGAACTTACGTGGCTGTGGAACTTTGGCATTTGTTTGCGTAACAAAGCCTGAGGAGACTCCTGGAGAACTGTAGTGTATTCTACCTCCCAAAAATGTATCAGAACTGTAAGAGTGCAGATCGCTATAAATCGTTTCTTTGTCCAAATCATTGCCAGATTGAAGCAATAGAACACTTTGATCGACACCCAAAAGACCCACATACGAATCGGGTTCAGTTTTAATGCTCAGGGTAACATCATCACTAGCCTTTGCCTCTTCGGGGGCTGTTATCTCCAACTGAAATGGGAAGAGTTAGGCAAAGAATGTCTCTTGTAAGGACTCTCCAAAAGGACTTACCTGATTTTCAAATTTATTTGGTATTTTTATAGTGGTTTCATCTGACCGCAATTCACCGTCTTCCACAAAGTAAGCAATAATGTTTGCGGTAGGTGCCATTTCAAATGTAGCCCTTAGTTTAAGAGTGTGGCACTTAGATTCGGGTTCAACTTTAACATATTCATGTTTTATGATTTTGCCGCGTGCCATTATGGTATAGATAAAATATGTCAAATTTTTACAAGATTTGATATCTACAGTAAACTCTTCGCCAATTTCAGGCCTGGAAATATGTTAATATTAATATTTAGATATTTTTAAAACATTGCTGGCTTTATATTCTTACTCTCTGGATTTGGGGAATATATTGATGGGTCCTACAACTTCCATGGGTGCACCAAATAGATTGTCTGCAGGCTTAGCCTCTGTCTCTTTGCCACTTTTTACTTTGAAGCCTTGTGCCTGATGCATTTCTTCCTCATACATAACCTTTATGCTGGAATAGTCTCCTGCCTTGGACAATTTGAAATTGAATAGAGCGATGCCATTCTGATCTACATCACTTTCAAACATCAAATCATTTGCTCCACTTGGAATGCCACAGCGAAAACCTCCACGAAATTGGCCATAAGTCCCAACCATTAGCTTGGCCGTTGATCTGGCATTGGTAACGGGCTTTCCATTGAGCCTTTTAATTATGGCTTTGATCTCAATGGGTTTGTTCACTTCATACTCATTGCACATATTCGGCAGAGTTATGGTGAAACGGGATCGCCGCACATCTATGGTAGTTGTGGTGGTTTGTTCAAGACCAGTAAAGGCCTCTGTCATAACAGCAACCACATCGATTTGTGGCATATAGCTGTCCAGCTGATGCTCCATTTTGAGATCCTCCATTAAATCGAATTCCACTTCACCTTTGCCATCGATGTCAAGGACTTTCTCAGCAGCTGGAGTATTTCCTTCAAATGATTTAAATTTAGCAGTTATGGCAGCCTTGCCTTTTACCGGCTTGCCATAGGTGTATTTGGAGCGAACTGTAATCTTAAACTTCTTATCCAGAACAGCAACTTGCTTGTCACCTTCGAGTTCCACACTAAATTTAGGCAATACATATTTGGCTACCTCAAAGCCTTTTTCTGTCTTTTCTTTGTTTTCTTCGCCAGCAGTTATGTCAATAATCCAATTGCCCAAAACTGGTTCCTCGGACAATTGAAATTTTCCCGCGTGAACACCTTTATTAAACTGTATATCCTTGATTTGCTTGATGTGATTTTGGGCGCCGTCACGAATACCCAAATTCAGGGGTTCTTTAAGTTTAGCTGGTTTCGTATCTTCATCCAGGGCTATAACGCGATACTGTACCAAATCACCTGGCTTGTACATTGCCTTATCAGTCTGTATATACACTTTGGGCTTTACACATTTGTGGTGCAACTTGGATGATTCCTTGAAAATTATTCCACTTGTACCCTCCGTTTTCAATTCATAATCTCCCTCTTGCAGTATAGCTGGCAAGCAGAAAAGAACCATTTGCGATGCAAATGGTGTTACCTCAATGGTTTTGCTTTCATTGTATGAAGGGCCAGATATGCTGACATTTATAGTGGCTGGTTCAGATATATCGAGTACAGTTACGGTTACGACATAGTCAAAATCCGCCTGTATTGTACCAGGAGCAACAATGGTATAATATCTGTAACAATAAGGACATTTAATCGATTATTTTAGTTGAAAACTATTTTATAAATAAATTTTTAAAATATACATTAGACCGTCCCAAAGGACAAACAAAAAAGCTTTCTCCGTAAAGGAGAAAGCTTTTAACGGCTGCCTGTCTGTTGTAATCACTGTACAGCCTTCAAAAATTGAGATATTGAGCTGAAATTTGATGCACGCTGGTTAAGTACTTGAACGGGCCAAATCGGACCATATTTGGATATAGCTGGTATATAGACCGATTTTCCGATAAAGGGTCTAATGCCCATAAATGCTTTATTTTACACCCGATTTCGCTGAAATTTGGTACAGTGAGTTGTTTTAGGCCTTCCGACATTTGACTCGAATATGGTCCACATCGGACTATATTTATATATAGCTGCCATATATACCGATCTGCCAATAAAGGGTCTGATGCCTATAAAAGCTTTATTTATTACCCGATTTCGCTGAAATTTTAAATGGAGGGTTATCTTATCCTGATATCCGACCTAAATATGGATCAAATCGGACAATATTTAGGTATAGCTGCCATATAGACCGATCTCCAGATAATGGGTCTAAAGCCCATAAAAGCTTTATTTTTTAACCGATTTTGTTGAAATTTGAAATATTGAGTAGTTTTACTCCTCCTAACATAGGACCCAAATATGGTTCAGATCGGACTGTATTTAGATATAGCTGCCATATAAACCGATCTCACGATTAAGGGTCTAAAGCCCATAAAAGCTTTATTTTTTAACCGATTTCGCTGGAATTTGAAACAGTGAGTAGTTTTACGACTCCTAAAATAGGACCCTAATATGTTTAAATCGGACCAAATTTAGATATAGCTGTCATATAGACCGATCTGCCGATAAAGGGTCTGAAGCCCATAAAAGCTTTATTTATTACCCGATTTCGCTGAAAGTTGAAACAGTGGGTAGCCTTATTTCTTCCGACATTCGTCCCAAATATGGTTCGGAACGGACTATATTTAGATATAGCTGCCATACAGACCGATATCCCGATAAAGGGTTTGAAGCGAATAAAAGCTTTATTTTTTATGCGATTTCGCTGAAACTTGAAACGTCCTCGCATGTGTGCTTAATTTCATTAAAGTCGATTCAGACTTAGATATATCTTTCGTCCAATATGGCCATTAAAGTATGTAGTAGCGGCCATTTAAATCCTATCTGACTAGATTTCAACATAGGTTTTATATATTGAAAGTAGTATGTATGTTGACTGTGTGGTGTGGGGCATTATATAGCGGGCTCTGCCCGACTTTTGCCTTCCCTTACTGGTTTTATAGATATGATACAAATAATTTCATATAGCTACCCTTAACCAGTAAGGAAAGGTAAAAGTCGGGCGGTGACGACTTTATAATACCCTACACCTACCCTATAAATACAAAGTGGGAGCTATATATAATTCTGAACCAATTATGATGGACCTCAGCGGATGTTTTCAGATGGGTTATTAAAATCCCCATATATAGGGGAGTTCTAAATCTAAATCTGACCCGATTTCTAACAAACTTTATAGATATTGTGGTAGTCATCGAGGAAAGCGTTGTGCACAATTTTGGCAAGATTGGTCAATAAATACGCTTGTAATGGTTCTTGGAATGAAAATCGGTCGATATACATATATGGCAACAATATCTAAATCTGAACCGACTTCTATAAAATTCACCAGTAATATTAGGAGTCAGAAGAAAATTCTTTGTGCCAAATTTTGAGACAATCGGTTAACATATGAGCACTTTATTGGAATATTTCTCAAAATTGGGCGAATATATACATGGGAGCTGTATTTAAATCTGAAACGATTTTGACCAAACTTTATGAGTGTTGTGGAAGTCGTCGAGAAAAGCATAGTACAAAATTTTTGGGAAGATTGGTCAATAAATGCACTTGCAGTGGCCTTAGGAGTGAAAATCGGGCGATATATATATATGAGAGCTATATCTAAATCTGAACTGATTTCTATGAAATTCACCAGTAATGTCGAGAGTCAAAATAAAATCCTTTCTGCCAAATTTCAAGAGAATCAGTTAACAAATGACCATTTTATTGTATTATTACTGCAAATCAGATTAACACATATATGGGAGCTATATCCAAATCTGAACCGATTTTTCCCAACTTCAATAGCCTTTGTCTCTAGGTCGAAAAACATGCACGTACCTACTTTGAAGACGATTGGATGAAAATTGCGACCTGTAGTTTGTACGCAAATTAACATGGACAGACAGACAGATAGACGGACGGACATAGCTAAATCGTATCAGAAAGTGAATCTGAGTCGATCGGTATACTTATCAATGGGTCTATCTCTCTTCCTTTTGGGTGTTACAAACAAATGCACTAAGTTATAATAACCTGTACCATAGTAGTGGTGTAGTGTATAAAAAAACGACAAATAATTTTGGGTGCAAATTTAATGTGAAAATTACATTAAATTGATTAACTTGCCTATCCTGTTCGGAGGTATGGAAAAATCCATAAAAACTAAAAGGCCTACAAATTGGTAGAATTTACAAGTTATGGTTCATTTCGGACCATTGTGTAAAATTTCAGCCAAATCTATTGGGTTGCCCAAAAATTAATAATAGTAAGAATTGCGCAATTTAGGGGCTGAAAAACTAAAATAGGGAGATCGGTTTATAGAAGAGCTGTATTAGGCTATAAACCAATTCATGTCATTTTCGGCACGTATGTTAAAGCTCATGAGAGAAGCCGTTGTACAAAATTTCAGCTGATTAGGATAATAATTGCGCCCTCTAGTGGCTCAACAAGTCAAGATCCCATATCGGTTTATATGGCAGCTATATCAGGTTTTGGACTGTTTTGAGCTATTCTTAGCACAGTTGTTGAAAGTTATAACAAAACACCTCATGCAAAATTTCAGCTAAATCGGATAATAACTGCGCCCTCTAGTGGCTCAAGAATTCAAGACCCCAGATAGGTTTATATGACAGCTATATCACTTTATTGCAATATTTCTCAAAATCAGGCGAATATATACATGGGAGCTGTATTTAAATCTGAAACGATTTTGACCAAACTTTATGAATATTGTGGAAGTCGTCGAGAAAAGCGTAGTACAAAATTTTTGGGAATATTGGTCAATAAATGAAACTTGCAGTAGCCTTAGGAGTGAAAATGGGGCGATATATATATATATAAGAGCTATATCTTAATCTAAACCGATTTCGATCGAACTTTATAGTTTTTGTGGAAGTTGCCGTTGTACAAAATTTCAGCTGATTATGATAATAATTGCGCCCTCTAGTGGCTCAAGAAGTCAAGATCACATATCGGTTTATGTGGCAGCTATATCAGGTTATGAACCGATTTGAGCTATTCTTAGCAGAGTTGTTGAAAGTCATAACAAAACACCTCATGTAAAATTTCAGCCTAATCGGATAATAACTGCGCCCTCTAGTGGCTCAAGAAGTCAAGACCCCAGATAGGTTTATATGATAGCTATATTAGTATGCCACCATCCTATGGTGGAGGGTATAAAAAGAAATTAGTTAATATGCAAACAACTTTCTCGAACGGCAACCAAACAAACAACGAAATAGATGCGCATATAGTTAATATATTGTTAATATGCGCATCTTTTTGTCCGTTGTGGGGTTGCCGTTCGGGAAAGTTGTTTGCATAGCATTCAATCGCTTTCTTACACCCTCCACTATAGGATGGGGCTATACTAATTTCGTCATTCTGTTTGTAATACCTCGAATATGCGTCTAAGACCCCATAAAGTATATATTGGGTTGCCCAAAAATTAATTGCGGATTTTTTAAAAGAAAGTAAATGCATTTTTAATAAAACTTAGAATGAACTTTAATCAAATATACTTTTTTACACTTTTTTTCTAAAGCAAGCTAAAAGTAACAGCTGATAACTGACAGAAGAAAGAATGCAATTACAGAGTCACAAGCTGTGAAAAAATTTGTCAACGCCGACTATATGAAAAATCCGCAATTACTTTTTGGGAAACCCAATATATTCTTGAACGTCATGTCATTTTAAGCCGATCTAGCCATGTCCGTCCGTCTGTCTGTCGAAAGCTCGCTAACTTTCGAAGGAGTAAAGCTAGCCGCTTGGAATTTTGCACAAATACTTTTAATTAGTGTAGGTCGGTTGGTATTGTAAATGGGCCAAATCGGTCCATGTTTTGATATAAACCGATCTTGGGTCTTGACTTCTTGAGCCTCTATAGGGCGCAATACACGTCCGATTTGACTGAAATTTTGCACGTTGTGTTTTGGTATCACTTCTAATAACAGCGCTACGTATGGTACAAATCGGTCCATATTTTGATATAGCTGCCATATAAACCGATCTTGGGTCTTCTTGAGCCTCTAGAGGGCGCAATTCTCGTCCGATTTGACTTAAATTTTGCACGTAGTATTTTGGTATCACTTCTAATAACTGTGCTGAGTATGATTCAAATCGGTTCAT
This sequence comes from Stomoxys calcitrans, assembly GCF_963082655.1. NCBI lineage: Eukaryota > Metazoa > Arthropoda > Insecta > Diptera > Muscidae > Stomoxys > Stomoxys calcitrans. Next base: position 81,613,966 of record NC_081554.1, read on the forward strand.
ATCTGGTGTAGCTTTCATATAAACCGATCTTGGGCCTTGACTTCTTGAGCCAATAGAGCGCGCAATTCTCATCCGATTTGACTGAAATTTAGCATAAGGTGTTTTGTTATGACCTACAACAACTATGCTTAGGATGGTTTAAATCGGTACATAACCTGATATAGCTGCCATATAAACCGATATGGGATCTTGACTTTTTGAGCCTCTAGAGGGCGCAATTGTCATTCGATTTGGCAGAAATTTTGTACAAAGGCTTCTCTCCCGACCTTCAACATGCGTGTCTAATGTGGTCTGAATCGATCTATAGTTTGATACAGCTCCCATATAAACCTATCTCCTGATTTTGCTTCTTGAGCCCATACAAGGCGGAATTCTTATCCGAATGGACTGAATTATAACACAATGACTTCTACTATGTTCAGCATTCAGTTCATTTATGGTCCGAATCGGACTATAACTTGATACAGCTCTAATAGCATAACAGTTCTTATTCAATGTTCTTTTTTATTCAATATTTTAAAAAAAGAGATACCGCACATAGAACTCGACAAATGCGATCCATGGTGAAGGGTATATAAGATTCGGCCCGACCGAACTTAGTACGCTCGTGTTCCGTCCGGCCGAATTTAGCGCGCTCTTACTTGTTATTATACAAACTTGTAGTTCTTTTAGAGAGAAGTTTATAAAGACCTACTCATCTTCCCATACCGCACAGGCCATATAATCAATTAAATGTAATTTTTACATTGAACTTTTTTTTTAAGGTTTAGGCATATGAATTTCGGAAACTTCTCCGCCCCTATTTTTATAATGTTCCTTCTTATCACATCTTTAAACATATTTAATTGTTTTTTTGAATTTGATATTTGTTTGAACAAGCAATTTGGAATTTTTTTAACTAGACGTTATGACTTAGTACTCAAAAGCAACACATATAATCTATACTACACTTTGCATTTAGAATTCGTCTGAAGTGGACGCTTCGGGATTCGGTGCATAGTCATCGTTATACTCAGTACAGTTATAACTGTACATTGTTTTTAATTCTGTAATTTTATTACACGTGTTTTTATATACAGTTGGTGGGGACACCAACTTCGGAAGTACAACCTGGCATATAGAGTCGTACTCTGCCATTTCAATTAAAGTCCAAAAAAAAAAAAAATAATCTATACTAGTATGTCCATACATATCGATGCGAAAAAAAAGTACCAATATGATGAAATAGAATGGTGTCATCGCTCGAAACAACATTAAATTCATGGAACAAACTCTTCATTTCACAATTCAAGAAACCACACACAATTTCAAAGCAAAGCGACCGTTAAAGGAAACCAAGTTATCCAAAACCAAAGGTTTTTAGTCCTTTACTTACCCCTTTTTATCCTCTTTCACAATATTTTCCGACATTTTATTTGATTTAATTTTTATTTTGGAACAGTGCACAGCGTACGTCTGCTTGTCAAGAATAACTTTATGGAAATGACTCACTGATGCTAACTAAAAAACGAAACAAACTCGACCGGCGAATAAAATCGGCTATTTTTCATCAACAACACAACGAACAACCTACGTAAATAAAAAAAAGAAAACAACGAAAGAGAAAACGCAAAACAAAAACAAATACTTGTAGAGACCGCAATCATAACAAAAACAGCTGCTTGAAGCAATGGCTAAAGTGGATTGCCATGTATTTTTAATTCATACTAAAATGAAATCAGTGGATTTTCGTAAGGTAACGTAATTTGCTTTGTTCATGATTAAAGGCTGGTACAATGATAGTTTTTTTGCGACATGTTTTCGTGATTGCTTTTTATACCCTCCACTATAAGATGGGGTATACTATTTTCGTCATTCTGTTTGTAACTACTCGAAATATTCGTCTGAGACCCCATAAAGTATATATATTCTTGATCGTCGCGACATTTTATGTCGATCTAGCCATGTCCGTCCGTCCGTCTGTCTGTCGAAAGCACGCTAACTTCCGGAGGAGTAAAGCTAGCCGCTTGAAATTTTCCACAAATACTTCTTATTAGTGTAGGTCGGTTGGTATTGTAAATGGGCCATATCGGTCCACGTTTTGATATAGCTGTCATATAAACCGATCTTCGGTCTTGACTTCTTGAGCCTCTAGAGTGCGCAATTCTTATCCGATTTGAATAAATTTTGGCACGACGTGTTTTGTTATGATATCCAACAACTGTGCCAAGTATGGTTCAAATCGGTCCATAACCTGATATAAAGGGTGATTTTTTTTGAGGTTAGGATTTTCATGCATTAGTATTTGACAGATCACGTGGGATTTCAGACATGGTGTCAAAGAGAAAGATGCTCAGTATGCTTTGACATTTCATCATGAATAGACTTACTAACGAGCAACGCTTGCAAATCATTGAATTTTATTACCAAAATCAGTGTTCGGTTCGAAATGTGTTCATTCACCGTTCAGCGATGAGGCTCATTTCTGGTTGAATGGCTACGTAAATAAGCAAAATTGCCGCATTTGGAGTGAAGAGCAACCAGAAGCCGTTCAAGAACTGCCCATGCATCCCGAAAAATGCACTGTTTGGTATGGTTTGTACGCTGGTGGAATCATTGGACCGTATTTTTTCAAAGATGCTGTTGGACGCAACGTTACGGTGAATGAACACATTTCGAACCGAACACTGATTTTGGTAATAAAATTCAATGATTTGCAAGCGTTGCTCGTTAGTAAGTCTATTCATGATGAAATGTCAAAGCATACTGAGCATCTTTCTCTTTGACACCATGTCTGAAATCCCACGTGATCTGTCAAATACTAATGCATGAAAATCCTAACCTCAAAAAAATCACCCTTTAGCTGCCATATAAACCGAACTTGGCTCTTGACTTCTTGAGCCTCTAGAGTGTGCAATTCTTGTCCGATTGGAATGAAATTTTGCACGACGTGTTTTGTTATATAATCCAACCACTGTGCCAAGTATGGTTCAAATCGGTCCATAACCTGATATAGCAGCCATATAAACCGATCTTGGGTCTTGACTTCTTGAGCCTCTAGAGTGCTCAATTCTTTTCCGATTGGAATGAAATTTCGCACGAAGTGTTTTGTCATGATACCCAACATCTGTGCCACGAATGGTTCAAAACGGTCTATATCCTAATATAGCTGTCATATAAACCGATCTTGGGTCTTGACTTCTTGAGCCTCTAGAGGACGCAATTCTTATCCGATTTGAATAAATTTTGGCACGACGTGTTTTGTTATGATATCCAACAACTGTGCCAAGTATGGTTCAAATCGGTTCATAACCTGATATAGCTGCCATATAAGCCGATTTGGGATCTTGACTTCTTGAGCCTCTAGAGGTCGCAATTGTTATCCGATTTGCCTGAAATTTTGTACGACGGATTCTCTCATGACCATCAACATATGTGTTTATTATGGTCTGAATCGGTCTATAGCCCTGAGACTGCTCCCATATAAATCGAACTCTCTATTTTACATCTTGAGCCCCCAAAGGGCGCAATTCTTATTCGAATTGGCTGACATTTTAGACAGGTCTCCACCATATAATTTAATTGTGGTCCAAACCGGACCATATCTTGATATCACTCTAATAGCAGAGCAAATCTTTTCTTATAGCCTTTTTTGCCTAAGAAGAGATGCCGGAAAAAGAACTCGACAAATGCGATCCATGGTGGAGGGTATATAAGATACGGCCCGGCTGAACTTATCACGCTTTTACTTGTTTTTTATAACAGAATTTGAAGGAAAAAAAAACTTGCTGATATCATGCAGTAGAACTATCTCTCATTACTTACGAAAAATCTTCATAAAAGTATTATGTTTTCAAAGAGATTTTTGTAGTGTTTCGAGAATGTAACCGCGAAAATTTGTGTTTTTAACTGTGGAAAACGAATAAAGTACCAGCCTTAAGGTCGTTTCGCTTTAACTTGTTTTTTCATCTAGTGGAAATATACATGTAACGATGCCCAAAAAGAGCACAACTACTGTCACTGCGCAACCAAGGCGGATTTAAAAAGGTGGTCTCCACGAACAGCTGGCCAGGTTTGACGGTATTAAGATGCAAGATTTTTGCTTGCATTCTCTTTGTTGTTATCTTCTTTCTCGCATATTCTCTGCTCATGTACGCACACGCACACAAATTTCTTTGCGTGTGTTGGCAAAACGTCGATCAGCAGTGCAACAAAACGTTTGCTTAGGTAAAATAAACGTTGTCGCCAAACTTCTAATTGTGACTAAGTGTTTGTTAGCGTTAGTGATCTTGTTCACATGTACTTAATCGGGGTGGAAAATAATTTGTTATATGTGAATGCATAAATAAGAAAGTATTTGTATATAAATATAAATAAATATGCTTCCAAAATAAGTAAAAAATGTTTCTTTCAAAGCAAGCTATTGCAATAAATCTATACGAAGTAATAACGATTGTGAAACGATTTATTTTGAAACAAGTGGAAGATGCTGGCAAAGGCTTTTGGAAAGTTGTGGTTATTTAACATATACCAATGAAAATACTACAAAATTTAATTATATTTGGGTTTTGGTTGAAGTTACAACAACATATATGATTTTGAGAATGGTCCAAACACTCACATATTAGTGTGCAAATGCACGTAAGTAGCTGATAAATTGATTGGTGCCCTATTAATTTGTATTTGTAAATGGCAACATTTTGGCCAAAGAAATCCAAAAAACAATTTTCTTGACAATTTCTCCATAATTTGTCTGACTCTCTTAATTATCGTTTTAAACAATTAAGGTATTGGTTAAAAATTAAATTCCAAAAAAATCCTTTAAAACCTCGTTTTCACTGCTCTTTAAATCCTCATTTAATGGTTAAATCATCTGTTGTCCCTTTATGAAATCAGCTGACGAGAGCCTTAAATCCGGATTTAGTGTAAACGTGGTTTAACATTTTATAGCTCTTATAAAGTTGTGGTCTGGCCAGACCATGTTCGCTCAACAACGTAGAAAAAAAAGTTTGCCCATCCTAGGGTTAAAGGTTGTCCCATTTGTTCAACAACATAAAAACCATATGGTGAAATCGCCATCAAGCTGATCGACATTTTGGCAACACGACAAAGAAATGTGTGTACGTGTGTGCAGAGAATACGTGAGAAAGAAGATAACAACAATGAGAATGCAAACAAAAATCTGACATCTTAATACCGTTAAATCTGGCCGGCAGTTAACAGCTGTTCGCGTGAGACCAATTTATACAAAAACAAGTAAAAGCGTGCTAAATTCGGACGGGCCGAATCTTATTGGGTTGCCCAAAAAGTAATTGCGGATTTTTCATATAGTCGGCGTTGAGAATTTTTTTCACAGCTTGTGACTCTGTAATTGCATTCTTTCTTCTGTCAGTTATCACCTGTTACTCTTAGCTTACTTTAGAAAAAAAGTGTAAAAAAGTATATTTCATTAAAGTTCATTCTAAGGTTTATTAAAAATGCATTTACTTTCTTTTAAAAAATCCGCAATTACTTTTTGGGCAACCCAATATATACCCTCCACCATGGATCGCATTAGTCGAGTTCTTTTCCCGGCATGTCTTCTTAGGCAAAAAAGGATATAAGAAAAGATTTGCTCTGCTATTAGAGCGATATCAAGATATGGTCCGGTTTGGACCACAATTAAATTATATGTTGGAGACCTGTGTAAAATGTCAGCCAATTCGAAGCCCCCCCAAAGGGGGCTCAAGAAGTAACATAGAGAGATCGATTTATATGGGAGCTGTATCAGGCTATAGACCGTTTCAGACCATAATAAACACGTATGATGATGGTCATGAGAGGATTCGTCGTACAAAACTTCAGGCAAATCGAATAATAATTACGACCTCTAGAGGCTCAAAAAGTCAAGATTCCAGATCGGTTTATATGGCAGCTATATCAGGTTATTAACCGATTTGAACCTAATTTAGCACAGTTGTTGGAAGTCATAGCAAAACACGTCGTGCAAAATTTCATTCAAATCGGATAAGAATTGCGCCCTCTAGAGGCTCAAGAAGTCAAGACCTAAGATCGGTTTATATAACAGCTTTATCAGGTTTTGGCCCGATTTAAACCACACATGGCACAGTTGTTGGATATCATAACGAAACACGACGTGCAAAATTTCATTCAAATCAGATAAGAATTGTGCCCTCTAGAGGCTCAAGAAGTCAAGACCCAAGATCGGTTTATATGACAGCTATATCAGGTTATGAAACGATTTAAATCATACTAGGCACAATTGTTGGATATCATAACAAAACACGTCGTGCAAAATTTCATCCGAATCGGATAAGAATTGCGCACTCTAGAGGCTCAAGAAGTCAAGTCCCAAGATCGGTTTATATGGCAGCTATATCAAAACATGGACCGATATCGCCCATTTACAATACCAACCGACCTACACTAAAAAGAAGTATTTGTGCAAAATTTCAAGCGGCTAGCTTTTTTCCTTCGGAAGTTAGAGTGCTTTCGACAGACAGACGGACGGACATGGCTAGATCGACATAAAATGTCACGACGATCAAGAATATATATACTTTATGGGGTCTCAGACGAATATTTCGAGTAGTTACAAACAGAATGACGAAATTAGTACACCCCCCATCCTATGAAGGAGGGTATAATAACTGTGCCAAATGCGGTCCAAAAACCCATAAAGTTATGGGTTTTTGAACTTATCAACTTATTTTTTTCAAAATTTTAGTAGTATCCGTGGTGGTGGGTTCCCATGATTCGGCCCGGCCTAACGTAAGACCGTTAAGACGTAAGGTAGTTAGATCGAGTATGACATTTAGCAACTCGTTTGGTCGTTCCTCCTTGTTCCGAGTTTAGCACCGTCGTGGTGTATTGTATCGTTACGATCATCTACGCTCAAACTTGTACCTATCGATTACGTAACAGGGAGTAAAGAGCCCGGTAGCCAATTACCGCGTCTGCTACCGTGTCTGCATGAATGTTGTTCAGACCCGCTTGATATGCTGCTTGATCTAGAGGTTCTCTCTTGTAGCGCTGAATCTCACGCTCTAGATCGTGTAGATATACCTTACGGTTTCTGGGCGGTGGGTATCTATCCACAAGATGATGATTTGGATGATTTCTGCGATAACAGCCCAAAAGGTATTGCTTAGACAGCATGTAGTTATGTCTTCGCACTGGTAGGATCTTTGTCTCCTGATGGAGGTGGTCCACATGAGAACTGAGGAGACAGCCCGTCGCAGTTCGGAGGGCGGCATTCTGACAGATCTGAATATTATTCCACTGCGTGTCACAAAGTTGACGAGACCACACTGGCGCTGCATAACTTACCACAGACCGGCCAATTGCTTTGTACGTGGTCAACAAGGTTTCTTTTTCTGCACCCCAAGTGCTGCCGGCGAGTGACTTGAGGACCTTGTTTCTACTTTTGACTTTATTGCAGATTGCTGTGGCATGTGAGGAGAATGTGTAAGAGCTGTCAAATGTGACGCCAAGTATTTTGGGACACTTGATGGTCGGAATCATTTCTCCATCGACCATCACAGTCAGCTCAGTATTCACCTCACGCGTATTTGTAGTGAACAGTTTGGCTGAAGATTTGGTGGCGGATATCATCAGAATTCATGCAGCGAAATATGAGGCAAGCTCGTTGAGGTAGACGTTCAACCTATCGCAGATGTCATCAATGGGTGGGGGGCCTGATGACGATTGTACGATCAAATCGTCCGCATATGATACGATCTCTATGCCGTCTGGAGGGGGTGGAATGGAGGATAGGTAGAGGTTAAACAGTGCCGGAGATATCACCCCACCTTGGGGAACTCCCTGTTTCACTCTACGGTGTTTCGACTTCATATCCCTAAATTCCACAAATGACTGGCGACCACACAGATAATTCGCGACCCATCGTTTCAAGCCTGGCTGGAGGGACGTGTTGGCGATGTCCTCAAATAATTTGGCATGGTTGACCGTGTCGAATGCCTTCGATAGGTCCAGTGCCACGAGGACCGTCCTATCACATGGCCTGGGTTGATTTAAGCCACGGCAAATGTGTATGGTGATGTCATGCAAAGCTGTTGTTGTGGTGTGCAGTCTCCGAAATCCATGTTGATGCTCGGCGAATGGAAATTCTCTTACGAGGCTCGGGAGGAGTAATGCCTCAAGCGTCTTTGCCACTGGTGAGAGAAGGGAGATCGGTCTGTACGACTTCCCCAAACTCGGGTCTTTTCCAGGCTTCAGTAGCGGGATCACTCTGCCCATTTTCCAGACATCGGGAACTATAAGAGTGTTCAATGACAGGTTGAGGGCAGTGGTAAGGTACTCAACACCTGGTGAATCCAGATTCTTTAGCATCAATGTAGAGATTCCGTCGGGGTCCAACGCCTTGGAGGATTTGGCGCCACGGATGACATTCGTAACTTCGCCCACGGTAAATTGTGATGGCTGTTCATCGGCTCGGAGACCACGAATACGGCGAATGGCTCTCCTCCTTGCCCTGTCTCTCTCGGGATGCAAAATAAATTGACGGTTCAACAACCTGGCGCATCTCTTCGGATCAGTCACGGTTATCTCGCCAAAAGTGACTGAGGTCCTGTCGTCCCATCTACCGGGGTTCGAGAGTGACTTAACAGTGGCCCACAGTTTGCCTACACCGGTGCCTAAGTTACATTACTCTAAGTGTTCCAGCCACAAATTCCGCTTATGTTCGTTGACTACCCTGTTTATTTCCAGATTCAGCTCGCTGATTCTGGGATTAGCGGGGTCCATAGCACGAATCTCATCACGCTCGTCTACGAGTACCACTGCTTGCGACGGGAAATTGGGTCGCACTTGGGGTATTCGACCAGCTGGTATAAAGCGAGCGGCTGCTGCGTTAATGATGTCTCGGAATTTCCTCTCGGCCACAAGCACATCAGAGGGGGGTGGCAGTTCACTGAAGCGGCGATTGGTATACTCTCTGAAGCCAGTCCAATCGGCCTTCTTATAATTGATAAACGTCCGGCGTTCAGAGGTTATGAAGTCGGTCGATGGTGAGAATTACGGGGAGGTGGTCTGACACCAAAGAGATGACGGCTTGCCAGGATACGACACTCAGGAGATCAGGGGATGCAATTGAGATGTCTGGCGAGCTGCTGCACCTCCTCGTAATCCTAGTGGGGGCATCCTCATTCACCGTGCAAAACGTGGAGCTATCTATCTGTTCTGCCAAAGCTATGCCACGCTGGTCGTTACCTAGGGGAGAATGGCATGACGTGTGATGCGCATTAAAATCCCCCAGAACCAGACGATTATGGCCAGATAGCAACCCACTTATGTCGGGATGTAAGCCTGGCCATTAATCGGGACACAGCTACCAACCGGCGGTATATACTCTATCTCGGCAGTACCAGAACTGACTGTTACCCCCATACATTCCACGTCACTAGCGTCAAGCGCAGGCGAGATAGGTCTATACTGCACGGAATGGTGTATAACGAAGGCCAATCCCCCACCTCCATTCCTTGAGCGATCCTTACGTAGCACATTGTAGCCGTGACAACTGTGCAAGCTGCAGGTGTTCGTCAGCTTTGTCTCCTGGATCGCTGCGACCGATATGCTCTTCCGACTCATAAAGTCTACGATCTCATCGATCTTGCCACGCAGTCCGTTGCGGTTTAACTGTAAGAACGATACTTTCCGGCATTGGCCTGACAATAGCAGAGCTAGGGTGTTGTCGTTGCATAAATTGCCGTACGGGAGAGGTCGGGGGGGTCACATAGTCCGACGACAAGGACGCCGAAGGCGACGCTTGTGACCCACTGCTGGCTATGTTCGCACAGCACCTTGCGACATAGCCAGTATGACTATGTATACTCCCGTAGTGAAATTAGGCCAGAGCAAGAACGGAAATGTACCCACTCCATGCACCGGTTACACCTCACCGACCGATGATGAGGGCGGTTCGGGCGTCCGGGGTTCTTTTCAATCCCGGCACGGACCAGAAGCGTGCGGAGAAGGCACTCCGGGATGTGCCTCTCCCATGACGAAAAAAGACGAACACGTACACTGAGGCAGCAGTTCTTGCCGATGAGGATTCCATCGGGTCAATCCGGTGCGTACAACCGGCTGCCATGGGTTTGTCATTACATCAGTCAATGGGAGAAGCTTTCACATGTTACTACGCCATATGAACATGGATAGCTACTGATGTTGCTGATATTCTCGCCAGAAATCGAACCTTGGCTAACCTCTAAGCTGCGGTGGCTCCATTACCTTATACACAATTAATAAAATTTCATTTTTGTAATCGGTGTTTTTTTATTTTTGCATATTTCTTTACGACATGGTGGCCGTTTTTGGGGGTTACAATTTAAGTTTATGAACAGAAAAACAAACAATTGGAAGCGGATTACTAAATTTTACATTTAGGAAATTTTCTGTAGTGCGATTAACTTGCTTTCGCATTAAGAAGCTTGCATTTTTTTAATGGATATCTCTCTAGCACTCTGTAGCGATCCTGTAAGAAGTGAAACTCATGGGCCTAGAAGCTATGCTCTAATTTTCAAATACTGCATTGCCTTAGATCTCTTTCCATATCACTGGAGGATCTGATAATAAATGGTGGCACGACGTTGAGTATTGTAATAGTCGTAAATGGTAATGGCGGAAGGTTTTAACATTTCCACTTCGTGCAACTTTTCAGCAGCAACATCGAAACATATGGGTTTGCCCACCACAAGACTCTCAAAGTAGACAACTATGACTGCCGTCTTATTTTTCATTTCTACTTGCTGAACTCGCTTGGTTTCGCGAATGGATTTCAGCGTATCATCGTCTGTTGTATAGCCTGATGGCAGATTGATCTCCATGACAGCCATGTTGGACTCCTGGAACTGTTTCGCTTCGTGTTTGTATTCGACACTTATAGTCATAAGCAAATGACCCGGAAACAGTGGCTTCTGAGCGTTGTACTTAACAACGAAACTAGGCATGGCATCAGGAGTGGCCAAATTGTATTGATAGGATAATTGCAACAAAGTGGATCCTTTTCCTTCTGTTGTCAAGGCAATCTGACGTGTTGACTTGGGAAGCTTGAAAAAAGAAAATTTATAAGATTGGGAAGCAAAGGACCTAGGCATATACATATACGTACCACATGAGTTTGCAATTCCAAAGATTTGTTATTATCCAAATTAATGGTGCCTTTGGTGGTTTCAATGCCTTCCTTGTTTTGAGCCTCAAAGTGAATTGTCATTCTGCCTTCAATAGCAGTTGCATATCTTTCTGCGAAAGTAAATAGGGCTTTCAGGCCAACTACTGTATCCTGTGTTGAGGAAAAGCCGCCCATTCTATTCCGCTTTGTAATCAGCCATTTTATAATTGCCAAGACATCACTCGATACTTCAACTTCCATCATCGATTGGGCAATATAGGCAGTGATTTCAATATCATTATTGTTATTATTCGAGAAGTTGGACCACCATTTTTGATTATTTTCAAAATTTGCTTTAAGCTGCACTCTTTCCATAACAGTTTGGGCTTTAGGGTGTTTGGTCTTGCAAAATACCCTTAGGCAAATGGCCAAGGAGTATAGATTTTCTTCACTGTCCACATTGTTGCTAAGGAACTGTAGGGATTTTTCAATTTGGCTTTTATATTTCAACGCATAATCCTGAAAAAGAAACATGAAAAAAACAGATTAAAGCATTACTTATGCAGTTTGGTCCAGGCAAGTTAAAAGTGGTGGTCCGTTATAGACTCTCTTAGACATTTTTAAAAGTCCATTGTGATACTAAAGACACAGGAGAAGGAAGATAGCTGCGATCTAACTACCGTTGAACTAGTTTAATCGCTTTATAAATACTAAAATTTTTTCAATGGTAACACCCAATCGTTCCTACAAGTTTTCAAAGATATAATAACCAAAATGTAACTCCTTCTGCTTCATAGCGGAATACGTGTTCAAATTTTGTTGCAAATGCTAATTTACACATGACTTTTCCATTCAGGAACAGGGGCAAACAAATTAATTGGGCTACATATTCTGGGACGTTCACAGTCCTTAATTTGCAACCATCTACGGCCGTTGGTCGTGGATCTTACTTCGGAGAATTATATGAAAGACTGCAGTTATCCTCGAATATGTACAATAATTCCTAGTCGTCCATAGCTGTGTCTTATTTTAGTGCAGTGTAATGAAATTTTGTATGAAACTGACATCTATCCAGGACAACAAAGTTCTGGATAAATTACCAGTGCAGGCTTATGTTGAACATCTGTCGTCAAGATAGCCATGATATGTTTTTCACAAATAAGTGTGGCCATCCGCAGAAATCTTCTATTGTGAAACTAATATTCTTATATATAACAAGTAAAAAGGTGTTAAGTTCGGCCGGGCCAACTTTGGATACCCACCACCTCTGGTATATTTGTAAACCATCTTTCATCAAAATTCAGTGAAAATTTCATAATTCATTCCTTATGTCCCATAGCAGTTATATCGAAATATGTTCCAATTTGGACCAAATACTAATATATACAGTAGCTATATCTAACCAGTAAGGAAGGGTAAAAGTTGGGTGGTGCCCTACAATACCTACACCGACCCTATAAGTACAATGTGGGACCTATATCCAATTCTGAACCAATTTTGATGGACCTCGGCGAGCAAATATGTTCAAACTCTAAAAACTACGGTTGACAAATGACAACATTATGGCAAATAACCCAAAATTAGACGAAGGTATATAGGAGAGCTATTTTTAAATCTGAACCGATTTCGAGCAAACTCCTCAGATACTGTGACAGTCGTCGAGGAAATCGTTTTGCAAAATTTTGGCAAGATGAATCAATAAATGGGCTTCCTGTGACTCTAGAAGATAAAATAGGGCGATATGTATATATATGAAAGCTATATCTAAATCTGAACCGATTTCCATGAAATTCACCAGTAATATTGAGAGTCAAGAGAAAATCCCTCCTGCCAAATTTCGAGAAAATCGGTTAACAAAAGACCATTTTATTGCAATATTCCTGGAAATCGGACGAACATATATATGGGAGCTATATCTAAATTTGAACCGATTTTGACCAAACTCTATGTATATTGTGGTAGTCATCGAGGAAAGCGTTGTGCAATATTTTGGCAAGATTGGTCGATAAATGTGCTTGCAGTAGCTCTAGGAGTGAAAATCGGGTGATATATACATATGAGAGCTATATCTAAATCTGAACCGATTTCCAAGAAATTCACCAGTAATGTCAACAGTCGTCAAAAAATCCTTCATGCCAAATTTCGAGAGAATCGGTTAACAAATAACCATTTTATTGCCTTATTACAGAAAAACGGACGAACATATATATGGGACCTATGTCCAGATCTGAACCGATTTTTTCCAATTTCAATAGGCTTTGTCTCTAGGCCAAAAAACATGCCTGTACCAAATTTAAAGACGATCGGATGAAAACTGCGACCTGTACTTTATACACAAATTAACATGGACAGATGGACAGACAGACGGACATAGCTAAATCGAATCAGAAAGTGATTCTGAGTCGATCGCTATACTTATCAATGGGTCTATCTCTCTTCCTTTGGGTGTTACAAACTAATTCACTTAGTTATAATACCCTGTACCACAGTAGTGGTGTAGGGTATAAAAATAAACCGATCTGAATCATATACGACACGGATGTTGAAAAGCCTAGCATAAGTCACTGTGTCAAATTTCAGCGAAATCGGATTATAAATGCGTTTCTTACGGGGCCAAGACTTTAAAACAGGATATCGGTCAACATGGCAGCTATATCCAAATCTGGACTGATTTGGGCCAAGTTGCAGAAAAATATCGAAGAGCCTAACACAACTCACTGTCCCAAATTTGGGCGAAATCGGACAATGAATGCGCCTTTTATGGGCTAAAAACTTTAAATCGAGAGATCGGTCTATATGACAGCTATATTCAAATTTGCACCGATAAGGACCAAATTGAAGACGGACGTCGAAGAGCCTAACTAAACTCACTGTCACAAATTTCAGCGACATCGGACAATAAATGCGCCTTTTATGGCCCCAAAACCTAAAACCGAGATATCGGTCTATATGGCAGCTATATCCAAATCTGAACCGATCTAGGCCAAATTGCAGAAAGATGTCGAAGGGCCTAAGACAACTCTCTGTCCCAAATTTCATCAAAATCGGATAATAAATGTGGCTTTTGTGGGTCTAAGACCCTAAATCGGAGGATCGGTCTATATGACAGCTATATTCAAATCTGAACCGATCTAGGCCAAATTGAAGAAGGATTTCGAAGGGCCTAACACAACTCACTGTCCTAAATTTCAGCAAAATCGGATAATAAATGTGGTTTTTATGGGCCTAAGACCCTAAATCGGCCAATGGGTCTATATGGGGGCTACATAAAGATATAGTCCAATATAGCCCATCTTCGAACTTAACCTGCTTATGGACAAAAAAAGAATATGTGCAAAGTTTCAGCTCAATATCTCTATTTTTAAAGACTGTAGCGCGATTTCAACAGACAGACGGACGGACATGTCTAGATCGTCTTAGATTTTTACGCTGATCAAGAATATATATACTTTATAGGGTCGGAAATGAATCTTTCGATGTGTTGCAAACGGAATGACAAAATGAATATTCCCACATCCTTCGGTGGTGGGTATAAAAATCATTTTGTGTTTGTTTTTAGGTTTATTTGTTTCTTTGTTTGTGTGTTCCTTATAGATTCAGTAACGGCCAAACCGACTTTCTTGAATTGCCCCATCCCAAATCCTTCCAAATATATATATACACCAATCACGACAATATGGGACTGAAATGAAAGATATTTAAAATTAGAAAACGTATCCGATATCCAATTGTCGGAACAAGTTGGGGGACCACCCCAATCCCCAAAACACCCCAAAATCTGACATATTTACCGACCATGGCCATATGGGACTCAAATGAAAGGTCTTTGGAAGTAAAGAACGAATCTGATATCAAAATTCAGGAAAAGTGTCTATAGGGCCACCCCACTCTCATAACACCACCCAAATAGGAAGTATTTGCTGACCATTGCAATATGAGGCTCAAATAAGAGGTTTTTAGAATAGAACACGAATCTGATATATATTTTCAAAACCAAGTCACTTAGTGGCCGCCCATCCCCCAAACCGATATGGTTGCCGACTATGGAAAAATGGGGCTCAAATGAAAGGTATTTGGGAGTAGACCATGAATCTGATATCAACATTCGGGACCAACTGTCTAGGCGACGTCCACCACCATAACAACCCCCAAATGGGATGTATTTGCTCACCAAGACAATTTGGGTCTTCAAGACAGTGGAGCTCGATATTCATAGTTTTTAGGGCCCATACCCCAAACCGGACATATTTGCTGGCTTTTACCGACATGAACATTGGATGTCATAACCAAATACGTCATGCGAAATTTCAGCTAAATCGAATAAGAATTTCGCTCTGTAGTGGCTCAAGACGTTAAAACTGAAGATTGGTTTATTTGACAGCTATATCAGGTTATGAACCGTTGTTCTCATGTGGACCACCTCCATCAGGAGACAAAAATCCTACCATTGCGAAGACATAACTACATGCTGTCTAAGCAATACCTTTTGGGCTGTTATCGCAGAGACCATCCAAATCACCATCTTGTGGATAGATATCCACCGCCCAGAAGCCTGAAGGTAGATCCACATGATCTAGAGCGTGAGGTTCAGCGCTACAAGAGAGAACCTCTTGATCAAGCGGCATATCAAGCAGGTCTAGACAACATTCATGCAGACACGGCAGCAGATGCGGTAAATGTCTACCGGGTGAATATAGTGCTTGGAGAACGACCGCATCCCATTGCACCTGAAGAAATTGACCTCCTCCGGCAAACCAGAGTAGTTCTGGCTCAATTACGTTCCGGCAGATGGAGCCGCCTCAACTCCTACAGAGCAAGGATTGATGCCGACGTGCAAGATTTTTGTCCCGATTGTAACCAGGGACCGCACGATACACATCACCTGTTGAACTGCCCGGCCAGACCCACTCGACTCAGTCCCAGATCCCTGTGGACGCACCCCATCTTAGTCGCAGAGTTCTTGGGTCTTAAAACTCAACAGAATCAAGCCGACGAAAGATAGCACACAATAAACTGCTACAACAACAACATGAATCGATTTGAACCATACTGGGCACAGTTGTTCGAGGTTATAAAGAAAAACCTCATGCAAAATTTCAGCCAAATTGGATAAGAATGGCGCCCTTTAGTGGCTTAAAAAGTTAAGAACCCAGATCGGTTTGTATGACAGCTTCATCAGGTTATATAACGATTTCAACCATACACCTCATGCAAAATTTCAGCCAAATCGGATAAGATTACGCCCCCTGGTGGCCAAGAAGTTAAGATAGGTTTATATGGCTGCTATATCTGGCTATGAACCGATTTGAACCATATTTTGCACAGTTGGAAGTCAAAACATAATAAGTCGTGCAAAATTTCAGTCAAATCGGATAAAAATTGCGCCCCCTAGAGGCTCAAGAAGTCACCACACAAATGTAGGCACCATTAGTAAGGGGATTACCGCCGCTGAACATTTTTTGATGTTCACGCCGGGATTTGAACCCAGATGTTTGGCGTCATAGGCGGACATGCTATCCTCTGCGCCACGGTCGCCTCCGCTATGCGATTCCGCACTATTTGACAGTCGCTCAAAGAAAGGCTCGTGTCGATTGCTGAAAAGAATTTTGAAAAAAAAAAAACACGATCACGGAGCATCAAAAGACGTTTATAGGATCGTCACAGGGGATGAATCATGGATCTATGTGTAGGAGCCCGAAACAAAACAACGATCGACCGTGTGGGCAAAAGTTGTTCGTGAAAGAAGCACTCCGTTTGTTTCTTCGGCAAAAATGGGCATGTGGGCATGTTCTGGTACATTACAATTTCTTTGCCTGAAGTCTTCGGAGAAATACGAAGAGAAAAGAAGAGAAGACGAACCATTGTTCATCATGACAATGCGAGCTCTCACACATAGGCTCAAAGCAGCGCCTTTTTTACTGACATAATCGTCGAATTTATGGGTCATCCGCCATACAGCCCTGACTTCACACCCAATAGGTCCTTTTTATTCGCGCGCATTAAGAAAAAATGTGTGGTCAACGATTTTCATTGCGAAAAGATGCTGTTGAAGCGTTCAATAACCATGTTTTGGAGGAGTCTCTATCGGAGTGGAAAATCTTACTAATACTTTCATTAAAAATTGTATGGAATAATACGTATCGGTTACTTACCTCATCTTCCAAGAATGCCAGCAGTATAAAGCCCGAAACACCCAATGTATTTTGGTTTGAAGGAAAGAAAAGGCTACCCGTTTGAGGGAATTCTCCATTTTTCTTTTGTGTCTTAAGCAGATACTGAAAACCTTCATCTATTATTCTTTCATCGATGGTGGTGTATTTTCGTGCCTGTAGAAAAGAGCGTACCACATAGGCTGTCAACCAACTGTTCGATTCGCTGTGACCTTCGCCAAATGCACTATAGGAGCCATCTTTGTGCTTGTATTTCAATTCTTGTTGATAGCCTATCTCAATGTAGCTCTTGGCCTTCTGTACTATAGATGGCGAATCATTTTTAATGGCTTCCAAATATTGCAGCACTAAAATGTTGGGTACGAAATTGATCATGTTCTGTTCTCCACAACCACAGGGCATGCAAACTAATTGATCGAGATTTTTCACCGTAGGTCCTACAATATCTCCAACTGCCGAAAATTCCAAATACTCTGAATCTAAAACCACATCGTCAGGTATTTCAGCTTTCAAGATGTGTGGCATAGAAGAATCATCATCGTTGGATCTTGAAATGAAAAAGGCTTCGTTTTTATAGTGTGCCACACCTTCTGGTTCCACCTTGAGTTTCTGATGCATCAAATCACCTGCCAATGGTGTGATGGCTTTGATTTTTAAAACAACCTCACCAACAATTTTCGGTTTGATGACAAACGATACAGCTTCGCCAGTGTTTGAGGGAATAGTTACTTGTTTGGTTATTTGTTTATTATTTGAGTTTTCCTCATCTGATTCCATAAAATCGTATTCATCCTCATCATTTTCCATCGTAACTTGGGCTTCTAACTTCGTGTCGAGGTAATTGAAAACCAGTACGGGCACTTTAATAACTTCGCCACGTTTTATGGAGTACGGAAGGTTTGTACTCAAGAAGAAGGGTTGGAATACCCGAACTTGCGATGGTTTTTGTGTTATACCAAATCCACTATTTTCATTCATAGAAAATCCTGTGATAATCCAGGAAGTTATGGTGTCCGGAATTTTTTTCGTAAAACTTGCGAGGCCATTCGAATCGGCGCTAAAATTTTACAGAGAATAGTGGGAACTCATTAAATTTATATAAATAGAAGTAACAAGTAAAAGAGTGCTAAGTTCGGTCGGGCTGAATCTTCGAATCCCACCACCATGGGTACTGCTAAAATATGGGAGCTATATCTGGATAGTCATAACAGAACACTATGAGCAAAATTTCAGCCAAATCGGATGAAAATTGAGGCTCTAGGGGCTTAAGAAGTCAAATCGGAAGATCGATTTATATGGGAGCTATATCAGGTTATAGACCGATTTAGATCGTACTTGACACAGTTGTTGGGAGTCATAACGGAACACTACGTGCTCAATTCGGATGAAATTTGCGATTTCTAGGGGCTCAAGAAGTCAAATCGGGAGATCGGTTTATATGGGAGCTATATCAGATTCTTAACCGATTCGAACCATAGGTTAGGGTTAGGTTAGGTGAGTGGCAGTCCTTTTCAGACTCACTTAGACAATTTTAAATCCATTGTGATACCACAGTAGCAACAGACCAAGGCTTCTGGCGGTAATCGAACCCACGACCCCTGCACTGGTAATCCAAGCACGCTTCACTCGGCTACCGAGGCGACCTAAGATTTGAATCTTGCTTGACACAGTTATTGGAAATCATAACAGAACACTATGTGCAAAATTTCAGTCAAATCGGTTGCAAGTTGAGGCTAGCAAGGGCTCAAAATGTCAAATCGGGAGATCGGTTTATATGGGAGCTATATCAGGCTATAGACCGATTTAAAACGTACTTGACACAGTTATTGGAAATCATAGCGGAACACTTCATGCCAAATCAGACATAGATTGTGGCTTCCAGGGCTCAAGAAGTCAAATCGGGAGATCGTTTTATATGGGAGCTATATCAGGTTCTTGACCGATTCGGACCATACGCGGCCACGTTGCTGGAAATCATAACAGATCACTATTAGAAAAATTTTCAGGCAAATCGGATGAAAATTGAGCCACCAGGGGCTCAAGAAATCAAATGGGGAGATCGGTTTATATGGGAGCTATATCAGGTTCTTCATCGATTTGAACCATACTATTCTGGAAGTCATAACGAAACACTATGAGCAAAATTTCAGCTAAATCGAATGAAAACTGAGGCTTCAGGGTCTCAAGAAGTCAAATCGAGAGATCGGTTTATATGGGAGCTATATCAGGTTCTTGACCGATTTGAACCGTACTTGACACAGTTGTTGGTAGTCATAACAGAACACTACGTGGCGAATTTCAGCCAAATCAGACATAAATTGCGGCTTCCAGGGGCTCAAGCAGTCAAATCGGGAGATCGGTTTATATGGGAGCTATATCCAATCCTTAACCGATATGGCTATCTTGATTTCAACGGATGGACAGAGAGATATGGCTTGATCGACTCAGGATGTCGAGACGATCAAGAATATATATAAACTTTATGGGGTCCTAGATCAATATTTAGAGGTGTTATAAACGGAATGGCTAGATTAGTTTACCCCCATCCTATGGTGGTGGGTATAAAAACGTGCTAAGTTTAGCCGGGCCAAATATTGGCTACCTAACGTCAAAGACTCTGCAAAAAATGTATACGTATTAACTCAGATTATATCTGGATTGCAAATTTGACCAAGAACATACCATTAAGGAAAGGTAGGAATTCCCACTGGGGATACTTCTTTCATATCAAACGTCTTCGTAAAGAAGGGGAGTCTGATAGGCCTGCCGTCCTTTGGAATAGTGGCTCGGTTTCCCCGACTTTTCATACTCCATTTAAAAGACCCAGGATACACTAATTGACATATGTAAAGGGTGATTTTTAAGCTATTATGTTTTTGGCAACACTAGTTTAAACGCGCACGTTTTGTGTTTTATTTCACTATTAAACATCTTCAGTTTGTTCTATAATTGAATAATGAATCGTCTTACAAACGAACAACACATTCAAATTACTGAATGGATCGCATTTTGATCCATTTTTTTTTTATCCAATAATTGTGTTCGGCGACGAAGCTCATTTTTGGCTCAATGGGTATGCTAATAAGCAGAATTGTCGATTTTGGAGAGAAGATGAGCCAGAAGCATTGCAAGAGCTATCAATGCATCCAGAAAAAGTCACAGTTTGGTGCGGTTTATGGGCTGGTTGCATCATTGGACCGTACTTCTTTGAAGATGATGCGAATAGTAAAGTAGCTGTGAATGGAATGAGAATCTTCACGTTGGTTACCTTCTTGAATTTGAGGAGCTTTCGATTACGTGAAAGATGGAGTCTGTGGGGAACATGAGGCTTCCCATAAAGGCCTAAATATCAACGCATCACTACTAGGGGAGGGCTGGATTAGGAAGATTATGGCCAGAGAAAATCTCCAAGAAGGGGTTTTATCCCATGTTATACGGCTTTTGGGATTTTGAGGTCATTCGAAAGGAAATGGGTGAAGGTTGTTGTCTACGCGGATGACGTTGACATCATAGCGGATAATCAACGCGTCACTACTGAAGAAGGTCTCCATTAGGAAGATTGCAATCATAGCAACTAAACAGTGAGATTTGCATGCAACGGTTATATTTGCGATGAACTTAATCGTTACCATTTGAGTATACATTTGTCAATTTATCGCTTCTTTAATGGCTTATTATACGAGAGGCAAAGGTTAAAGGTCGTAGCAACGTCGCGGGTAACGTTGTCATCATAGAGGGTAGCCGGACCACCTTCAGGTTCAAAAAGCTGAAAGGTCAAAGAATTATTCTGGATAAGGTAGAGCTGCCCCTCTTTTCGGAAGCCAAGTACTTGAGTGTGGTTCATGACCAGAAACTAAACTTTAGGAGGAACGTTGAGGAAAGAGTCAAAATAGGACTGAATGCATTCTACTCATGTCGCAACTAATGCCATTCTCGATTTAAGGTCATTGCACCTGTGTGTTGGATGTATGGCATCAACTATGGGAAGAGGTATGCGGTGTTCCTCAAACTTTGGGCAAACTCAATTTTAGGGACGCGCTGTGGCAGCATTATATATTTTACTTGTTCCTTGTTGACAGTTAGGACATTTTTTTCCTGAAAAGGGATCTCCTAGCTGGCAATGCCAATTCAACAGAACGATTTTCATATCCGACAAGGTAAAGTATTTAGAAGTGATCTTGGACAGGAAGCTGAACTGGAAATGTCGCATTCAGGAGCTTATTAAGAAGTCTCATGCTGGTCACTATGTAGACGGGCCATAGGATAGAAAAGGGGACAGAGTCCTAGGATAGTCCGCTGTCTCTAAAGGAGCGTGATAAGACCAATACTAACTCGTGACTCAGTAGTTTGGTAGTCTGCGAAGAAGAAAAAATGCAACATAAGACAATACAACAGGTTTAGAGATCATAAGGTCTTGGCATTGGTGGGTATATAAGAACCACGGCCACTAGGGCACTGGAGATTTTTCAAGCTATCTGAATTATAGACATACAGATGAAGTTAGAGGCAGCCAATGCGGCTATGAGACTTAAGGCGATGGTAGAATGGATTAGGGTAGGAAAAGGTCATAACATCGCTGTATAATTGAGGTGGCGATAGGAAACCTGTATGTAATGGAAGAGATTTCGGATTGGCTACCTCAGACGACACTCGAAGCCGAATGCAAGACACTGTTTCACCGGCACAGTCTTAGATTGAAGGAACTCTGCTATTGTCATCTGGAAATATATACTAAACGGATGGAGTAAAGCTAGGGAACAGAGTTTCCCGTTTCTGTTTCCGGCTGACTGACCATAATAGGAGATTCGGGTGATCACGGAATGCGTGAGGTGGTATGGGGTAAATACGAGTTCGTCGAATCTAAGCATCTTTACGGATAGTAAACTGACCATGTGGGCTATAACAACTTGGACTGTAGGTCTTGAAAGAGATTATCGTCTTCTCTGAAGTTGGCACGATCTGCATCGTCATCATAGAGGGTAGCCGGACCACCTTCAGGTTCAAAAAGCTGAAAGGTCAAAGAATTATTCTGGATAAGGTAGAGCTGCCCCTCTTTTCGGAAGCCAAGTACTTGAGTGTGGTTCATGACCAGAAACTAAACTTTAGGAGGAACGTTGAGGAAAGAGTCAAAATAGGACTGAATGCATTCTACTCATGTCGCAACTAATGCCATTCTCGATTTAAGGTCATTGCACCTGTGTGTTGGATGTATGGCATCAACTATGGGAAGAGGTATGCGGTGTTCCTCAAACTTTGGGCAAACTCAATTTTAGGGACGCGCTGTGGCAGCATTATATATTTTACTTGTTCCTTGTTGACAGTTAGGACATTTTTTTCCTGAAAAGGGATCTCCTAGCTGGCAATGCCAATTCAACAGAACGATTTTCATATCCGACAAGGTAAAGTATTTAGAAGTGATCTTGGACAGGAAGCTGAACTGGAAATGTCGCATTCAGGAGCTTATTAAGAAGTCTCATGCTGGTCACTATGTAGACGGGCCATAGGATAGAAAAGGGGACAGAGTCCTAGGATAGTCCGCTGTCTCTAAAGGAGCGTGATAAGACCAATACTAACTCGTGACTCAGTAGTTTGGTAGTCTGCGAAGAAGAAAAAATGCAACATAAGACAATACAACAGGTTTAGAGATCATAAGGTCTTGGCATTGGTGGGTATATAAGAACCACGGCCAC
This sequence comes from Stomoxys calcitrans, assembly GCF_963082655.1. NCBI lineage: Eukaryota > Metazoa > Arthropoda > Insecta > Diptera > Muscidae > Stomoxys > Stomoxys calcitrans. The sequence goes on from NC_081554.1 coordinate 81,636,936, forward strand.
TAGGGCACTGGAGATTTTTCAAGCTATCTGAATTATAGACATACAGATGAAGTTAGAGGCAGCCAATGCGGCTATGAGACTTAAGGCGATGGTAGAATGGATTAGGGTAGGAAAAGGTCATAACATCGCTGTATAATTGAGGTGGCGATAGGAAACCTGTATGTAATGGAAGAGATTTCGGATTGGCTACCTCAGACGACACTCGAAGCCGAATGCAAGACACTGTTTCACCGGCACAGTCTTAGATTGAAGGAACTCTGCTATTGTCATCTGGAAATATATACTAAACGGATGGAGTAAAGCTAGGGAACAGAGTTTCCCGTTTCTGTTTCCGGCTGACTGACCATAATAGGAGATTCGGGTGATCACGGAATGCGTGAGGTGGTATGGGGTAAATACGAGTTCGTCGAATCTAAGCATCTTTACGGATAGTAAACTGACCATGTGGGCTATAACAACTTGGACTGTAGGTCTTGAAAGAGATTATCGTCTTCTCTGAAGTTGGCACGATCTGCATCGTTTGGGTGCCGGGCAATAGCGGGTAAAGGAGGAATGAAAGAGCAGACGATTCAGAAGTGAAGGCCAGAGGATTGCCGTCAATAAACTTAGTTAAGCCGAAACCTTTCTTGTCGACGCAGTTCGAGTAAAGGGCGTGGGCGACACACATCAGCGAAAAGGACGGTAGGACGACGAAAATCCTATGGGGAGATCCTGATCATGAGAAGACAAGCTATTACTGAAAGGAAGTAAGAAGGAGGTCAATATAGTTTTCGGCATCATAACGGTACACATAGGACTAGGAGCTTATTTATGCAAAATCGCAAGAGATAACATATGTAGGGCATGGGGAAAGATGATGTGAGGTTATACCATTTCCTATGTCATTGCCCGGTTTTCGCGGACAAACGAATCCATCAATTTTGTGGGGACACAATACCAGAACAACTTAGGGGCGTGTAATTGCGTGCTTGTCAGATTTTTTATCTACACAATTATACTATTCCATCTTTTGGAAGTTGTATTGATGGTTTCTATCGCCAGACAATGGCAATGGCTCTTGCTGTTGCTCCGTGTGTTTAGGTTCGAATCCCGGTCGGGCTCTGCCGAATGCTATTTTTTTTTTGCCTCTTAGGGCAAGAGCTCAGTGACCGGAGATTTTTAGCAATAGAAAAAGGAAAGCCTGAGATCACCACACACTCCAACCACTATGCGTTTCGTCATTTGGATAGAATAACTCATCGGTAATGTTGTACTTATATCGTATTTATTGCGAAAACGTCTCTATGACTTACTTTTTCGTATTTAGAGCGCAGCCAGTGATTAGCTGGTTCACTGGCTTAGGTGTATGTCCATAGTGGCGTAGGGAGGATTAAAAGTCGGTGATCATCCCCTCCTAATGTTGGCAACATATGTAAGGAACTATCCCATTTGGAAAAATGGTAAGACAGCCATGTAAAAACTTCCCCCCAAAGAGGTGTCGCACTTCAGCACACCATTCGGACTCGGCTATTGAAAGGAGGCCCGATATCATTGAGCTTAAAATTAGAATCGGACAGCATTCATTGATATGTGAGAAGTTTGCCCCTGTTCCTTAATGGAAATTTCATGAGCAAATTAACCATTTTGTACGTGATTACAACTCACGGGCACTCGGATGGACAGACAGGTTAAATCGTCTTAGAATATTACGACGATCAGTTATATATAGACTTTGTAAGGTCGGAAATGGATATTTCGATGTGTTGCAAACGGAATGTCTATATGAATATATAGACATTCCTATGGTGGTGGGTATAAAAATACTACGTCAATAGAAATGATCTAAATAATGAATACATAAAATTTCATCAAAACTGGACAAGGGAATTTAGGGTCAGACGTTAATGGGTGAATGCAGTCCCTATAAAAACTGATTTTCTAATGTGGCTAAAATATGGGCACAATGTATGGTGGTGGGTATCTCAGATTTTGCCAGGCTGAATATTACGGATATTTAATTTAATTCACCAATTATGGCAAAAAATTCTATCAATTTCTTTAAATAAAATCCATCTTACCTCTCAATATCATGAAAGATCCAATTTTCCGAAAAGTCTTTGCGAATTTTACGAATTTTACTAGTAGCAATTAGATTACATTCATCATCACTGTCTTTATCCGGGATTTCAGTCATATCTGGTAAATCCAATGACATAATTTCGACCGGTCTAGCATAATAGCAACAACCAGAAGCTGGAAAAAGTAAATATATACATTACAAATCATCTTATTAATCATTACAAATGGTAGGTGAAAATAAAGATGAACATGGTAGAGACCCTCTACCCCAAAAACGCCATCCAAAATCAAAAACCAGTAAGGAAAAGCAAAAGTCGGGCTGAGCCGACTATATAATACCCTACACCACCGAATCTGCGTACTATCGGTATATTTATCAATGGGTCTAGCTCTTCTCCTTCTGAGCGTTGCAAACAAATGCACAAAGTTATTGTATAATACCCTGTACCACAGTGTTGGGGTAGGATATAAATACCACCTCCAAAATTTCAGGCAAATCGAGTAAAAATTGCGCCTTTCAGTGGCCCAGATCGTCAAATTGGGGGATCGGTTTATATGACAGCTTAATTAGGTTATCAACCGATTTAGACCATACTTAACACAGTTGTTGAAAGTCATTCTAAAACGACATATGCAAAATTTCAACCAAATTGGGTAAGAATTGTGCTCTCTACAAGCTCAGGACATCTAATCGGAAGATCGGTTTATATGGCGGCTATATCAGGTTTTAGCCTAATTTAGAACCTACTTGACACAATTGTTGAAAGTCATTCCGAATGTAAAAAAAAATTCTGTCAAATCGGATAAGAATTGCGTCCTCTAGAACTCAAGAAGTCTAAGTCTTTAATCGAATTAGTTTTTATTTACAACTAGCAGAACCCGGCGCGCTCCGCTGCGCCTCTTTTACTTTATATGTAACAAAATTATCTTTTGAATATTCATTTTCGGCAATTAAAGAGCTTTTAGTGAATTGCTATGCTACGAAAATGGTATATCGCTTGACTAACAGTGTTAATCTCGTTAGTTTACGGATTATTAAAGAAAACAACCTCTACTCCAATTCAATATAACTTTATTACGTAACAAAGGCCTCTTGCTGCCACTACAGCAAAGCTACTGTTTTAAATGACGACTGCCGAACGACTCCAACAGAGACACATTTTATAGTCTCTCTCTATTCTAATCATTCTGTTCTTGCAGTCAGGGCTTCTATGTAAAATTTAAAAATTCAGTACCAAATGATACAACTCTATATATTCAATTACAAAATTATCGTTTTCTTTAAATTCAATCTTAGACAATCCATAACATATCGCCGCCCTTGATGGATCTAGGGAGACATCAACCACTTGACCTCGGAATAGGGGCCAAGTTGTGAATAGCTCTTCGAATTTGGCCATTTTTTGTCTTCACCTCGGCTACCCGGACCACACCTTTTGCATCTTTGTGAACGCTTGCCACCCTACCCAAAAGCCACTGCTTAGGGGGCAAGTTATCTTCTGCAACCAGCACCAGTTCGCCGACCTCTAAATTCTTTTGCTTTTTCGTCCATTTTACCCTTTGTTGAAGCTCGTGTAGGTACTCCATTGACCAACGCTTCCAGAAGTGTTGCTGAATGGCGGACACCCGCAGCCATCTGTCTTTATACGACCATTCTTTGGCATCCAATATTGGCTCTGCAATGCCGGCGATCGGTCCACCTGTTAAAAAATGACCTGGTGTTAACACACTTTCATCATTTGGGTCATTCGACATCGTTGTCAACGGGCGCGAATTCAATATAGCCTCTATTTCGGCTACCACCGTTGATAATTCTTCAAATGTTAAATGAGATTCTCCAAACACACGGTTTAAATGATATTTTGCCGATTTAACAGCCGCCTCCCACAGGCCTCCAAAATGGGGCGACCTAGGAGGTATATGGTGGAACTCAATGTTTTTCGCTATACAGTACGCTGATATTTTATTCTGCACCTGCTGGTCGAAGAATATTTGTCGCATTTCTTTCAGCTCACGCCGTGCACCTACAAAATTGGTCGCATTGTCGCAAAATAGTTGTGCGCACAGACCACGGCGAGCGACAAACCTCTTCAGCGCTGCAATGAATGCTTTAGCTGTTAAGTCAGAGACCACCTCCATGTGTACAGCTTTCGTGCAAAAGCAAATAAAAACAGCCACGTAACTTTTCGTTGTACGGGCACCTCTTAGATTAACTGTTGTTATAAATGGTCCGCAGAAATCCACACCGCTTACAGTGAATGGCCTGGCCACCGAGACTCTGGAGACAGGCAAGTCACCCATCAGCTGGTTACACACTTTAGGCCTGTATCTGAAACAGTGTAGGCAACTTCCAACAACAGATCGTACTAGTTTCCGCGCATGTGGAATCCAAAATCTTTGCCTAAGTAATGCCATAAGAGCCTGTGTACTTGCATGATAATGCGTTCGATGAATGTGACGTACATATGTCTTTACTAGCTTGCTGTCTGTTGGCAATAGTATTTGGTGTTTTGAATCATAAGGGAGATTCGCGTTCGCCAACCGACCACCCACCCTGATCAAAGGCACAGCGTTCTCATTCTCTATAAACAAGCTCAAACTCTTATATTTACTACTTGCTGGCAAGTCTCTCTGCTTGGAGAGTATGGCAAATTCCTCCCGAAAGTAGTGTTGTTGTAAAGCATACACAATGCGCATAAGGCTTTCATCCAACGATTCGCTCTCTGGCTTGAGTTTTCGGAAAGCAAATCTCAAGAGCGTAACAAGTCTAAGTAATTTTTGTACATCGCTGTGTCTTTCCATCCATGAGACAAAAACTGGTTTTTCAGCTTGCACTAGTAAGCTTACCGGGGAGCGCACCCTCTCTTCTTCCACTTCTGATCTTTTTTGTCTTGTCTTATTTACTGGCCAATCACAATAATACTTCAGCAAGAATTGTGGCCCTGTAAACCAAATAGAGTCATGTAGTTCAAATGCATACGCACCTCTTGATATTATGTCGGCTGGATTTAATTTAGATGGAACATGCCTCCAAATTGCCGTTTTACATTGTTCTTGTATAGACGAGACACGGTTGGCAATAAACGTGTTCCAATGAGACGGATGTTCGCTCAGCCAATCGAGGACAATCTCCGAATCAGTCCATAAATAAGTGCCATTAATATCCAAGGGAAAATTAGCTTTTGTTTTGCACACCAATTCGGACAATAACTCAGCCGCTAGCAACTCTAAACGAGGCAAAGATTGGGTCTTCAGCGGCGCCACTCTCGATTTTGCACTCCACAAGCGGACAGTTATTCTACCATCTTCGGCCACGGTGCGAATGTAAATGCAGCAACCATAGGCGCGTTTAGACGCATCCGCAAATCCATGCATTTCCACTCTGCAGAAATTATCTGACAAAACATACCTCGGCACTGCAATATCTTCGACGCCTTTCAGCTTTCCACGATACTCTACCCAATTATTATACATATCTAGCGGCAAAGACTCATCCCAGTTTAACTTCAATATCCACATATCCTGCATGAATATTTTACCCTTTACGATTACGGGGTTAATAAGTCCAAGTGGATCAAACAACTTAGCCAATTCCGACAGGACGATCCTTTTTGTTACTGCCCTTGTGACATCAAACATCGGCCATACGTATCGGAATGTATCTTCAACTGGGGCCCAGACTATTCCAAGGGTCTTTATAATATCGGCTTCATTCACTCGAAGAGTTTTTTCCTTTTCCAAAGATCCCAAACTTTCTAAAAAACTTGTGCTGTTCGAGTACCATTTTCTCAAGCTTAGCTGGGCAGTACCCACTGCTGATGTTAATTGGTGATACAATTCGAATATTTCTTTTTCCTTGTTAGTGCCGCTAATCAAGTCATCCATATAAAAGTCGGACATTATTGCTCTAGCCGCCATAGGATATTCTGCGACACAGCTTTCTCCCAGCATGTTTAAGCACCTTGTGGCTAAATATGGGGCTGATGTGGTGCCATAAGTAATTGTCTTTAAGCGATATACCTGTATGGCTTCACTCTCTGGCGGCTGCCACAACACTGCCTGGTAATTCGCATCCTCCTCTGTTACCCACATCTGCCTATACATTTTACAAACATCAGCAGTAATACCATACTTGTAACATCTGAAACGTAGCACTATGGACAGCAAGTCATCTTGTACAACAGGCCCTTTCATCATCACATCGTTCAACGACATTCCACTGCTTGTCTTGGCGCTGCAGTCAAACACCACACGTAATTTTGTACTTGATGATTCTGGTCGCAGCACACACTGGTGGGGCGAGTAATATTTTATGTGCTCGAGCTCGTCTTTCTCCACCACAGTCATGTGGCCTAGGCGTAAGTATTCTTTCATAAAGTCATCATACAACTCCCTAGTTGTTAAATCATTGTTCAATCTACGCCTTAAAGACAAAAAACGACGTTCAGCATTATGAAACGATTCGCCTAATTGGCTAACTTCGTTCTTAAAGGGAATCTTAACCACAAACCGTCCCGTATCATCTCTCTGAGTAGTTTCCAAAAATATTTTTTCACACTCTGCCTCTTCCTCTGTCCAGAACTTTTTCTTATTATTTACTTGTTCCACTTCCCAGAATTTCTCCAATTGCTGGTCGAGCTTAATATCAGCTGACTCACAACTGTTTATCATCAAACTGTGAGAGCGGAACGGAACAGAACATTCTGCTGCCTTTCCAGAAACAATCCATCCTAGTCTTGTCTTTTGAAGCCTTGGTAAATCTGGCTGAAGCATTATACGGCCGACGCACAATAAATCTAAAAAAATTTCAGCGCCTAGCAGCAAGTCAATGCGTCCCGGTGTATTAAAGTCTGGATCAGCAAGTATTATATTCTTTGGAATACTCCAAGACGAAACATCAAAATGCCTGTCTGGTTTTGGGGTCGTTATACGAGGCAACAAAAAGAATCCCAAATTGTATTCAGTCTCGTTTACAGATGATTTCAGTTTTGCTACGGCATACTTTTTGAGTGTTGTGGAAACCTCACCAACCCCAATAGCAGCTAGCTCACAAGGTGACCTCTTCAACAACAATTTTTGAGCTAATTTCTCGCACATCAGATTTATTTGAGAGGCAGAATCTAGAATCGCTCTAGCACGATGGAATCTTCCAAAGCTGTCACTCACCAACACCACTGCAGTAGCTAAAAACACCTCCGGCTCAGCGACAGTGCTCAAAACAGCTGAGCGAGAAGTCGAAGCAGCCACCAAATCATTTAGTTTATCGCTTTGTTGCTGGTGTTGCGCGGCAACAACATTCGCAGGCGGTGAAGAAATCTTGTGTAGAAGTTTGTGGTGGGCAGCACCACATTCGCTACATTTCTGCGCTGTGCATACTTTCTGCCAATGGCCTTTCCGTAAGCAAGTAAAACAAACCTTTGACTTTCGCGCTGCTATGTACCGGTTTCGTAATGTCATTCGAAGAAATTCGTTGCATTCAGCTAGGTCATGACTTCCTCCATTGCATATACCACATGACGACTTGGTAATCGCCAGCGACGATTGTTTATTTTTGCTGTTTTTCTGTGTGTAAGTTGATTTTGATTCTAATGACAAGCCTTTTGACTCACGTGCTTCTAAATTTTGGCAACGCCTACTCAGCACTGCAGAGCATTCTTCCCATGTAGAAATCTTTCGGTAGTCTACGGACTCCTCCCACTTCACTTGTGACTCTTCGTCCAACCTTTCCATTACCAGGTGAATGATCATAGAGTTGGCAATGTTTTTATAGTCACCCAGTGACAACATTGCACTGATGTGTGCGTTGACGGAATCTATGACGTGCCGTAGATGATTTGCTGATGGTTTACTAACCCTTTGTATTGAGAATAGAGCTGAAACGTGCTCTTCGAACATCAAAGACTTCTTGTCGAAGCATTCAGTCAACCGCTTAACAGCCTTCAGGTAATTTTCCTCGGTGACGTCAAAGTCTGCAACCGCTGCCAATGGTCTTGCACCCAAATGCTCTTTCAAAATCAAAAAACGCTCGCAGTCATCAAGGGATTTGTCCTGATCAATTAATTTATTAAAAAGTGAAATAAATTTTGGAAATTCAGAATACTTCCCTTCAAATGTCGGTAATTTGACCTCCCGACGTATTCGAGGGACAGACACCGACGTGGTTGTGTTGAGGAAACTAGTATCAGGAGCTGACGGTCGACGCTTTGACAAGAACGTCATAATCTTGGTCTTCGTCGTAACATAAGTCTCTTCCACTTCGGCAACAACAGCAGCATTTGCAGCAACATCAGCGGTTGGACAAATCTTATCTATACTCGCCTGCACGCTTATACATTGCTTAAAATAAGATTCGAGAATGCCCAGTCTGCATTCAAGCTCTTCTATTGACAACGCCGAACCTTTTTTCACAATGAAATTTTTAATACGGCCAATGTTTCCCTTCGTGCTGGACCTCAACTGCTTCAACTCTGTCATTTTTTGGATGGGATTCTGTGCTAAGTCATCCTCACGCTCGATTTCTGGATCACCAGCCATTATTAATTAAAAAATTTAAAAAATCTTTTAATTTTCAGTCAAATGCCGTTAGAAAACAAGGGATAATGACGGAATAAAAATTTGCTCTCAGTATCTCTTTGTTTTTCGATCTCCTTATAAAGCGCTTGACAGATATACTGCTGTCGCTCTTTGTTGTGGTCTTACGTTTTCAATCGTTGTACGTAAAGTTTGAAAACAATTGCTACGGCTTGTCACTGTTGGTTAATGTTAACAAAAGCTCGCAGTTCAGCAGTTTGTATGTCGACAATCACTGTTAAGCGTCAGCTCTGTTAAAAACAACAAATTACCCAACAACAGTATTCAACTCAGCCAGCCAATGTTACACCAGTTAGCCATCCAAAGACACAAGCAAGCTCACTGTCGATTTGTTTTCCTTATATAACTCTGTTTTTTGGGACCACTGTCCCGGGTTTCGGCACCAAATGTTAATCTCGTTAGTTTACGGATTATTAAAGAAAACAACCTCTACTCCAATTCAATATAACTTTATTACGTAACAAAGGCCTCTTGCTGCCACTACAGCAAAGCTACTGTTTTAAATGACGACTGCCGAACGACTCCAACAGAGACACATTTTATAGTCTCTCTCTATTCTAATCATTCTGTTCTTGCAGTCAGGGCTTCTATGTAAAATTTAAAAATTCAGTACCAAATGATACAACTCTATATATTCAATTACAAAATTATCGTTTTCTTTAAATTCAATCTTAGACAATCCATAACAAACAGTATAACAATACAACTGCCTTTATCTGAATCCATATGATCTTAATTGGTCTATGAATTCGCTCGGAGGGTTTAGGGCCTTTCTTAAAAGACTTTATTTGAGCCCGATATTCTCATGCTCTACTCTACTCTACTACAAATACCATTTTTTGAGCCCTATATTGCAATGGTCGGTAAATATAGGTTGTCCAAAAAGTAATTGCGGATTTTTTAAAAGAAAGTAAATGCATTTTTAATAAAACTTAGAATGAACTTTAATCAAATATACTTGATTGTCAGCTGATAACTGACAGAAGAAAGAATGCAATTACAGAGGCACAAGCTGTGAAAAAATTTGTCAACGCCGACTATATGGAAAATCCGCAATTACTTTTTGGGCAACCCAATATATGTCAGATTTAAGGGTGTTTTGGGGGAGGGGGTAATTCCCCAGACACTCAACCCTGAAAAATCAGTATCGGGCTCTACTCTGAAATACCATTTATTTAAACCTCATATTGCCATTGGTTTAAAGGGAGTCTATGGGATGAAGCGTCCCCAAACACTTGGCCCCAACAATTGGTTATGAAATTAGTTTTTCAATCTCAAATACCACTCATTTAAGTCATATATTACTATGGTCGGTAAATTTGTACTCTTTGAGGAAGGAGCGGTGCCCCAAATACATGGTCCCACATTGGGATATCAGATTCGTATTCTACTCCCAAATATATTTATTTGAGCCCCATATGGGAAAGGGGTAGACCTCCAGAAAATTGGTCCCGAAAATGGGTAAAAATTTTCAGCTCTACTCCCCAATACCCGTTTATTTGACACCCAGAAGCTCTTAGCCCTAAAAATTATAAGCATTGTGAAATACTCTCAAATATCATTTATTAGAATCCCACATTGCCATTGGTCTAAAAATTGGATTGGATTGGATTCGTTTTCTAATCTCAAATAACTTTCATTTAAGAGGCATGGGCCCTAAAAACTATCAATAGCGATCCCCACTCCACCGAAATTTTCATTGGGAGAAAATACGTCCTATTTGGGGGTTGTTATAGTGACTAAAAGTTGATATCAAATTCATGGTCTACTCCCAAATACCTTTAATTTGAGCCCCATTTTTCCATTGGGGGCGGCCACTCAGTGACTTGGTTTTGGAAATATATATCAGACTCTTGTTCTACTCTATAATATCTCTTATTTGAGCCTATTTGGGTGGTGTCATAGGGGTGGGGTGGCTCCATAGACACTTTTCACGAATATTGATATCAGATTCTTACTTTACTTCCAAAGACTTTCATTTGAGCCCCATATTGCTATGGTCGTAAATTTGTCCTCTTTGGGGGATATTCTCGGATATGGGCGGCCCCAAACCCTTGGTCCCACATCTGGGTAACAGATTCGTATTCTACACTGAAATACCATTTATTTAAGCCCCATATTGCGATGGTCAATAAATAAGTCCTGTTTGGGGGTGTTTTGGGAAAGGGGTGGACCCCCAGAATTTTGGTCCCACATTTAGATATCAGATTCGTATTTTACTCGCAAATACCTTTCATTTGTGTCCCATATTCCCATGGTCGGTAAATATGTCCGATTTAGGGGTGTTTTGGGGGTTGGGGTGGTCCCCCAAACACTTGGTCCGACAATTGGATATCAGATACGCTTTCTAATCTGAAATACCTTTCATTTGAGTCCCATATTATTGTGATTTGGTAGGTTTTGGGGGTGGGGTGCCGCCCTAGGTACCCCATCCGAAATTTGGATACCAAAGTTTTGTTTGTAGGTTACTATAACAGAGCACACAAAATTTCGCCTTAATCGCACCACCTATCTACGAAATCTGGCGTTTCTGAAAATTGGGATAGTGGGAGGGTCCGCCCCCTTCAGATATCAAAAAAAGTTGTACCCTACTTTCATTATGCACCATCTGTGAAAATTTCAAGAAAATCGGTTCAACCGTTTCTGAGTCTATAAGGAACACACAAACAAACCAACACAAATTGATTTTTATATATAAGAAGAGACTTTAATTTTGGCTGAAATTTTGTACGCGGTCTTTAAAATCGGCCTGATATAGCTCCCATATTATATCTCCTGATATAGCTCCCATATTAACCGATCGCCCGATTTGACTTCTTGAGCCGCTACAAGCAGCAATTTTTGTCAGATGATTTGGCTGAAATTTTGCACGTAGTGTTCTGTTTGGCTTCCAACAACTGTGTGAAGTAAGGTTGAAATCGGTCAATAACCTTATATAGCTCCCATATAAACCGATCTCCCAATTTGACTTCTTGAGTCCTTAGGTTAGGTTAGGTTTAAGTGGCAGTCTGTCATCAGACTTACTTAGACTTTAGCGTTCATTGTAATACCACGGGAACAGAAGAAGGAAGATGCCATCTAGTTCCTACCGTTGAACCATTCAGATCACTTTAAAAAGCCCAAGAACTTGCGAATGTTCACATCCGCTAAATCAGACAGGTTCTCAAAGAAATTAAAATCTAAAGTGGAACTCCTTCTGACTGCTAATGCGGGACACACACACAGAAGGTGTTCTATAGTCTCTTCTTCTTCGATGTCCTTACAGCTTCGGCAAAAGTCGTTGCTGGCAACCTTTAGTCTGTCAACATGTTTTTCGATTAAACAGTGACCTGTCATGACGAACACAAAGCCTGAGACGTCTGTTCTAGCCAATGACAGTAAAGCAGTAGACCTCTTCAAGTCTAGATTAGGTCACATTGTATAGGAATGCTCACAGGCCCCTCTTTGTGATCATCTATCATTCGTTGTCTTTCGGGCTTGGTTCTGAAAACATAGCTTACATGTCGCTAGAGGCATACCCAAAGATTTCAGTATCCCTGGAATGTGTAGGGTAGTTCCTAGTCTCGTAAGCTCGTCCGCTTTACATTTACCTAGGATATCTCTGTGGCCCGGCACACAGAACAGGTGAATTTTGAACTGTTCAGCCATCTCGTTGAGAGATCTGCAACCGTCGAGGGTGATTTTTGTGTTCAGAAATACGTTCTCCAGGTATTTAATGGCTGCCTGACTGTTTGAGAAGATGATAATGACATTATATCTTAGCCATTCCACCACTTTCTTAATTGCAAGGATTTCCGCTTGATACATCCTGCAGTGGTGGGGTAACCTTTTCAATATGACCAGTTCTAGATATTTAGAATACACTCCAATGCCCATCTGGTCGTTTAGTTTGGAATCATCCGTATAGAAGTCTACGTAATTTCTGTTACCAGGGATATTGTAGTTCCTATCGGTTCGATCAGGAGTAGTGGTACAGTACTTTTTTTATCAAAAAGCGGCTCAGATAGGGTGTAATCTACACTGCCTGGAACATCAGATATTGTATCAAGGACAACACAGTGTAAGTAGCCGCCATTTGACCAATGAGAAAGCTCCCTTAATCTCTCTGCAGTGGTCACTGCAATTTGGGTAGCCACAATGTCCGGAGGCATAAGATGTAGCATTAAATTCAGTGTATCAGATGGTGTTGTCCTCAGTGCGGCTGTGATGCACAAAGAAGCCATCCTTTGGATTCGGTTAAGTATTGAGCAGTAGGTGGACTTTTGAAGCGCCGTCCACCAGACTACAACACCATATACATTATAGGTGGGACAATTGTATTGTATATATTGTCAATTGTATTGTATATTGTATTGTATATTGTATATATTGTATAGTATATACCCAATGCATGACACGCGGTCTAAACCCTCAATTTTTGCCAATGGCTCTCTTGCAAGAGTGGCCTTGCTTGCCCTTTCCAAAATGTTGGATATGAAGTTCAGTTGCCTGTCCAGCAAAACACCCAGTTATTTTGCGCTTTCTGTAAATGGAACATTCTCTCCTCCCAAGGAGACAGGTTTCACTCTAACTTGCAACTCCTGTTGAAAAGAACTACTCCTGTCTTGTATTGGATTTATATTTAGTTCACGTATTTATACCTTGACTTCTTACAAGCCGCATTTTTGTCCGATTTGGTATTCTGTTACGACTTCCAACAACTGTGTCACAACATATGGTCCAAATCAGTACAGAACCTAATATAGCTCCCATTTAACCCGGTCTCTCGAACATCCTTGTTCGGTTCCTTGAAGGTTTTATTTTTGCTGGTTTAACAGAAGTTTGGTTGTAGAATAAATTAATGCCCCTGAACTAACTTTTTTGTATTGATTTTTAGCAGAATCCATGGTGGTGGATTCCCAAGATTCGGCCCGGCCGAACTTAGCACGTTTTTACTTGTTTTGGCTCAATTCCATTAAAAGTATGTACTTACAACGAGTTCGAATATGAGCATTTGTTTGTGCAACAAAGCCAGAAAATCTTTCGGGTGAATCATAATCTCTGGTACATCTTGATCTTCTAAAACTGTACTCTGGATCATAATATGACCTTCTGCGGCGAGGTGTTTTCGATTCGTAGTCATGTAAATCCTTTAAAATTTTCTTTCCTTTGAAATCATTGCCTGACTTCAACAACAAAACACTCTGATCCACACCTAAAATTCCCACAAAGGAGTTGGGGTCGGTTTTTATATTCAAGGTGACTTCATCACCGGTTTTTGCCTCAGCTGGAGCTGTAATTTGCAACTAAAAAGATGAAGAGTGACAGTAATTGGAAACTGACCTATTATGTATATGACAAACTTACCTTATTCTCAAATTTATTTGCTAAATTTATGATTTTTTCACACACCACTACTTGACCATGTTCAATATAATAGGCAATCATTTTTGCAGTAGGCATCATATCGAATGTGGCCTTAATCTTTATGCTACAAGTCTTAGCTTGAGGTTCTAGTTTGACATATTCATGCTGTAGAATTTTACCACGTCCCAAAATGGTGTAGACAAAGTAGGATAAAGGCTGATACGACACTACATCAGCGATGAAATCTTCACCAATTGTTGGTCTGAAATGATAAAACAAGTTGGTTTGAATTATATATATAGAATCAATAGTTGAGAATATCCCCCTCCCATTGTTAATTTAATGTAAATATTTGTGTTACATAGTGCTCATAACATACTCATCTGGTTTGAGAAGTATTTGCAGAACAATCCACTCTTCAAAATATGGTTTTGGAGAAACTTTTCCTTTTAGAGCCGCATCGACTGCTTTAAATCCATTGGTGTGGTAAGTTTCTTCCTCATATGCAACTTTTACACTGGGATAGTAGCCTTCCTTGGACAATGTGAAATTAAATGTTGCCACCCCATTCAGATCCACAGCACTTTCAAAAACCAAATCATCGTCTTCATGAGAGTCTCCCAAAATCCTTAGTTTGGCTTTAGATTTGTCGCTTGTAAAAGGTTTATCATCAAATCTTTTGATTATGGCTTTGATCTCAATGGGCTTGTTGATTTCATAAGAGCCGCACATATCTGGCACAGATATAATATAACGCGAGCCTCGAACATTAATGCGAGTTGAAGAATTCTTTTGAATGCCGGTCAAATCTTCGGTCATAACAACTTCAACCATAATTTCGGACATATAATCGTATTGCGGATCCATTTGCAGGTCTTTTATTAAATCGAATTGCACATCTCCTCTGCCTGACATGCTAATGGTTTTTTGAGCCACTGTAGTTTCTCGACTATACGACAGATAGTTGGCGCTTACAGTTGCCTTACCCTTTACTGGCTTGCCATATGTATATTTTGAACGAATTGTTATGTTTAATGTGTTATCGGCTAAAGCCACCTCTTTGTCCGCTTCAATTTCTACACTAAATTTGGGCAATACATATTTGGCAACTTTGAAACTTTTGTTTGTTCTTGTCCACCTCTCTTCGCCATAGGTTATGCAAATGCACCAATCTCCCAAGACCGGTTGTTCGGACAACTGCATCTTGCCCGAATGAACACCTTTGACGAATGGTATATTCTCAATGTATTTTATTTGATTATATGCACCATCGAGCACAGTAAAATGTAGGGGCTTTTGAAGTTTGGCCGGCTTGGTATATTCATCGAGAGCTAAAATTCTATACTGAACCAAATCACCGGGCTTGTACATTGCCTTGTCGGTTTGTATATAAATCTTTGGCTTAACATTTTTGTAGTTCAACTCGGAGGTTTGTGTAAAAATCAAACCACTAATGCCCTCCGTTTGCAATTCGTAGGTACCATCTTCCAACAGCGGCGGCATTTTAAAGACAACTATTTTCGATTCGGTCGGCTGGATCTCAATGGTTTTGGTTTCATTATAAGAGGGTCCAGATATGCCCACCTTCATTGTTACACACTCTGACATATAGTGGAGTGCAACTGTAACACCATATTCAAAATCCGCTTGTAGTGTTCCTGGAGCAAATATGGTGTAATAGCTGGAAAATCAAATAACAAACAAGAATAAGTTTATTATCGACAAGTATTTAGCCACTATTTGTTACCCAACATTTTGGAGCTGTATCGGGCTATAGACCGAATCAGACCATAATAAATACGTATGTTGATGGTCATGAGAGGATATGTCGTAAAAAATTTCAGGCAAATCGGATAATAATTGCGACCTCTACAGGCTCAAGAAGTCAAGATCCCAGATCGGTTTATATTACAACTATATCAGGTTATGAACCGATTTGAACTATACTTGGCACAGTTGTTGGATATCATAACAAAACACGTCGTGCCAAAATTCATTCAAATCGGATGAGAATTGCGCCCTCTAGAGGCTCAAGAAGTCAAGACCCAAGATCGGTTTATATAACAGCTATATCAGGTTATGGACCGATTTGAACCATACTTGGCACAGTTGTTGGATATCATGACAAAACACTGAAACATTTATAGAGATGGCTTTCTATCGGGTAAATACCCAACGCTTGGGTATTTATTGGGTAAATGCGCAATAAATACCTTTTTTATACCCTCCACCATAGGATGGGTATATACTAATTTCGAAGTGTATATATTCTTGATCGTCATAACAGTTTAAGTCGATCTAGCCATGTCCGTCCGTCTGTCTGTCGAAAGCACGCTAACTTTTAGGGAGTAAAGCCAACCGCTTGAAATTTTGCACAAATACTTCTTATTAGTGTAGGTTAGTTGGGATTGTAAATGGGCTATATCGGTCAACGTTTTAATATAGCGGCCATATAAACCGATCTGGGATCTTGACTTCTTGAGCCGCTAGAGGACACAATTCTTATCCGATTTGGCTGAAATTTTGCATGAGGTGTTTTATTATAACTTCCAACAACTGTGTTGAGTATGGTTCAAATAGGTCCATAACCTGATAGAGCTGTCATATAAACCTATCTGGGGTCTTGACTTCTTGAGCTTCTGCAGGGAGCAATTCCTATCCGATTTGGCTGTCATTTTTCACGTGGTGTTTTGTTATGAATTCCAACAACTGTGTTAAGAATAGTTCAAATCGGTCCATAACTTGATATAGCTGCCATATAAACCTATATGGGATCTTGACATTTTGAGCCTCTTATGGGCGCAAGTATTATCCGATTTGGCTGAAATTTTGTACAATGTCTTCTCTCATGACCTTAAACATACGTATCGAATATGGTATGAATCGGTTTAAAGCCTAATACAGCTCCCCCATAAACCGATCTCCCTATTTTATTATTTCACCTAAAGTGAGCAATTCTTCTTAGATTTAGCTGACATTTTACACAATGACTTGTGCTATGGTCTCCAATATTCAATTCAGTTATGGTTCGAAATAAACCATAACTTGATATTGTTCCAATAGCATAGCAAATCTGTTCTTTTATCCTTTGTTTGCCTAAAAGAGATTCCGTGGAAAAAGCTCGACAAATGCGATCCATGGTGGAGGGTATAACACTTTTTTAATTGTTGGGTATTTATAATTTTGCAGATATCTTGGGTATAAAAACATTTTGCGAACAATTTTTGATGATTTCCTATTCTTAGAATATAAACCTGATCTTCTGATCTCATAAATTCGGATTCTGGTAGACTCCTGTGAAATTTGGCACAGTGAGTTCTGGTAGACTCCTTATCATTTCAGTGAAGTGTGGTTCAGATCAGACTATATTTGGATATAGGTGCCCTATAGACCTACCGCACGATCTCCCGATATAGGATATAGAGCCCATAAAAGATCCAAATAATTACCCGAATTCGATGAAATTTAGCACAGTGTGTTTTGATAGACCCCGTCTTCTCCCTATCAAATGTGGGCCAAATCGGACTATATTTAAACCGATCTGAAATTTCAGTGAAATCGGATTATAAATGCGCCTTTTATTGTGCCAAGACTTTAAATCGAGATATCGGTCTGTATGGCAGCTATATCCAAATCTGGACCGATTTGGGCTAAGAAAAATTTCGAAGAGCCTAATATAACTCACTGCTCCATATTTCGGCGAAATTGGACAATATAAGTGCCTTTTATGACCGCAAAACTTTAAATAGAGTGATCCGTCTATATGGCAGCTATATTTAGATCTCGACCGATCGGAGCCAAATTGAAGAAGAATGTCGAAGGCCGAAGGTAGCTCACTGTCCCAAATTTCGGCGACATCAGACAATAAATGTGACTTTTATGGGCCCCAAAGCTTAAATCGAGTGATCGGTCTATATGGCAGCTATATCCAAATCTGGACCGATCTGTGCAATATTGCTGAAGTATATCGAGGGGATTAACCTAACTTACTGTCTCAAATTTTGGCGATATCCGACAATAAATGTCGGGCCCACAACCTTAAATCGAGATATCGGTTTTTATGGCAGCTATATCCAAATCTGGACCGATCTGGGCCAAATTGCAGAAGGGTATCGAAGGGCCTATACACAACTCTCTATCCCAAATTTTGGTAAAATCGGACAATAAATACGCCTTTTATGTGTCCAATACCTTAAATCGAGAGATCGGTCTATTTGACAGCTATATCCAAATCTGGACCGATCTGGGCCAAATTGAAGAAAAATATCGAAGGGCCTAGCACAACTCACTGTCTCAAGTTTCAGCAAAATCAGATAATAATGTGGCTTTTATGGGCCTAAGACCCTAAATCGGCGGATCGGTCTATATGGCAGCTATATCCAAATCTGGACCGATCTGTGCCATATTGCAGAAGTATATGGAGGGGCTTGAAATAACTCAATGTCCCAAATTTCGATGATATCCGGCAATAAATCCGCCTTTTATGGACCCAAAACCTTATATCGAGAGATTGGTCTATTTGACAGCTATATCCAAACCTGGACCGATCTGGGCCAAATTGAAGAAAAATGTCGAAGGGCCTAGCACAACTCACTGTCCCAAGTTTCAGCAAAATCAGATAATAAATGTGGCTTTTATGGCCCTAAGACCCTAAATCGGCGGATCGATCTATATGGGGGCTATATCAAGATAAGATGGGCTACTTCGAACTTAACCAGATTATGGACAAAAAAGAATCTGTGCAAAGTTTCAGCTCAATGTCTCTATTTTTAAAGACTGTAGAGTGATTTCAACCGACAGACGGATGGACAGGGCTAGATCGTCTTAGAATTTTAATGCTGACCAAGAATAAATATACCTTATAGGGTCGGATATGGATATTTCGTTGTGTTGCAAACGGAATGACAAAATTAATATACCCCCATCCTTAAGTGGTGGGTATAAAAATCAATTCTGAATTGATAGGCTATAGTATCAAATTGTATGAATCAATTTTATAATACTATGTACATACATCACTTGCACTGGGAAACGTCTTTGATTTTATTCGAAAAAAATGGCAATTTCACAACTTTATGCAATGCACGCATATTGAATCAATTGCTCGTTTTTGTAAAAGAATTTGTTTACGTTAAATTTTTTAAATGTTTTGTGCACGCTGTAGCATATAACCGAAAGTCTGAAGGAAGTTTGTGGTTCTAGAAGCTAGCGCACGTATATGGGACCGGCCTACTAGCTCGTCGGAGGGATAGGTTCGATGCTTCTCTAGCCATTTGTTCGCTACAATTAAATTACTTTATTTATACGTGCAAAAAGGAAAGAGGATAAAGGGGGAAAATGTAGGCAGTGATTTCGTTGGTCCATTTCTTTGGACAGACGTAAAGGTGGTGATTCGTCCATATTGCCCTCCCAGCCTGGTCATAGGAATGCCAACCGAAATACAAATTTGTTCCTAAGACCCCTAACATCACAGTGGCCTAACTATCTAGCCCATCGGCAAATCAAACAGGATGCTTAAACGAGTTAGTTCAAATCCATTTTAGGTTTATTAAATCCATAAGTAATTTTCATGGTATTTTAGTTATTACTAGTAAGTTAAGTTGGGCTTTAATCATATTCTTAAATTTTATAACAGGGAAAAAATTACTTAGTGTGCCAGTATATAAAAAAACAAATTAACTTATTAGCATCTAAAAGTCTTAAAATTTATATGCAAAAATATTCAACCAAATGTTTCATAACCGAAAATTATTACCCACTCTAATGTGTTTAAACGCTCATCAAGAAACAGATATTGTCACCCAAGTTGCAATATACAATATAAAGAGAATAAATAAACATTACTCACATTCAGCATGCCATACAAAAAAAATGTTGCTCCAACGTCGAAAGGCCTTTCGATGAGCGCTGGTGGCTGTGTATGGGGGAGCAATTTACAGAATATGACAATATCGATCTATTGGCTTGTGTTTCGGCTACAATGTTGATAGACATTGACCTGCAAAGCGACAATTATTATTGACTGTATGTTTCAATTGTTGTCAAAGTCTAGCTACAAGCAGAACAGAGTGTATGTACATATGTATGATACAAAAAAAAATATGTATGTGCATTCGTGCGTTTACCTGTTTTGCTTGTAACCAGATGTAATGTATGTTATTAATATGTTATGGATATAAGGCAAGGGGAAATAAAAAGTTATTTAATTAAGCACTTAAAACTTTAGATATAAGAGGCAAAACGTTGTTTAACATGTAATAAAAAAAAAAACAGCTTAAGACCAAAATTATTAATTAAACTATAAAAAAAAGAAAATAGGAAAACCTCCTCATTTCTAAAAAATCCACAAAAATCAGCATATTTACGCCAGTCTGCAGAATTTCTTGGGTACTTCTCGTATTACAAATTTCGCCTTCAAACCATCAAATTGCTGCACTACTTGATGGTTCAAGATTAAATCACAATTTTCCCAGTTCTCGTAATCTTTAGCGGCCAATTACACAAGCTCCCACAAATTTCAAACGAGTTTAATAAACCACGGGGAGTTCTAGGCACGGCTTTCATAAAAATTTAATTCTTGTTGCTTCTTATCTTATTGCACTGTATGACATGTACTCTCCAATGTGGTCGATCTGATACTTAAAGCTCAATTAATGTGACTGAATGGTGGGGAGCCGTTACCAGTGATGGGCATTCCTGTATTTCTGCACTCAATGCGTGATCCAAATACATAAACCAGTGCCTTCTTGACACCTTTCTATAAATGAGTTTTATTCAGAGTTTGGTGCCAATCCTAATAAGAGAGAATAAAAGACACAAATCAAATTATTCCCTTTCTCTGCCAGGCTGAATTAAACAGACTCACCGCTTCTGCGAGATGGCACCGATACCAATTATATAAAAAAACTTTTAATGGAAAATTGCCCAATCAGATCCGGTATGATTATAGAAATCAAAAGAAATTTTTTCCCACCACCGAATAGGACTAATTTGGCTGGCAAATTCACCGAATCAGTCATAAAAAAAAATATTAAGACACAAAGGAAAAAAAATTACTGTGACTTCCTCCAAATATAATTAAATTTTAAGAAAACTTCACTGGTGTGGATCTAATGACAAAATGGCCGAGTAAAGTTAATTCCGAGGTAATGAAACCTTCTCG
The DNA here is from genome assembly GCF_963082655.1 of Stomoxys calcitrans. Lineage (NCBI taxonomy): Eukaryota > Metazoa > Arthropoda > Insecta > Diptera > Muscidae > Stomoxys > Stomoxys calcitrans. The sequence continues at coordinate 81,658,093 of NC_081554.1, forward strand.
ACGCGGAAGCCGATCTACGAACTTCCAGGCTAGTGGTAAGCAAAGCAAGAAAAAAAACCTCAACAGCCCAATGGCATAAAAATCTAATCGATTTATCGCTAGCAACTTCAAATGTAGATGGCGCCGTGTATGATGGCAAATAGCACAATCATAGAAACAATTCAAGCCAGTTTGATTGGGCCTTTTCAAAGAAAAATCAAGCAGGCAAGTGAACCCCTTACAATCCCCCCAGCCAAAATCAGACTTCGGGGTGTTCAACCAGAAGCTGATACCACTTGCCGAACAAATACATTCAAAAGCGACCTATTGACGGATGTCCTTGGCATGGTAGGTTCCTACTGAATTACCCCTGAGATCTTCTAGCTCATAGTAAGAATTACCGATCTTCTTCCTTACACGCGCCTTAAGAAACGTAGGAGCGAGCTTCGCATTGTAACCCTGCTCGAAGTTACTTTGCCTAAAGTTCCTACGGTACACCTCCTGTCCTACATTGTAAGATATTTCCCTTGAACGCAGATTGTAGACCTTCTCATTCCTCAAGAATTGCCTCTGAGCAGATTCAGCAGCCCTTTTAGCCATGATGTCCCTTGAATCGTTCCGATCAAACCTAACAGAACGGTCTTCTAACAGTTCCAGCTGGCGAAGTAAAGGGTACACTGCACCATTGGTGATCATGTTCTGTCCAAATGCCAAATAATAGGGGGAGGTACCAATAGCCGAATGTTTCGATGAACGCAATGAGCAACATATGCTACTTAACAACTCGTCCCAGTTCCTTTGGTTGGGTTCAATGTAGGATTTTATACCAGCTAATACAGAGCGATTGACCCTCTCCGAAGCGTTGGCCTGAGGGGAGTGGATGGCCGTATAAACATGACTAACGCCATATCTTTTCAATAGCTGATTAAAACCAACCGATTTAAATTGGGAACCATTGTCGGATACGATGGTTTCTGGTACCCCAAAGGTGTGAAAAAGGTCACCCTCAAGGTACTTCACGACAATGTCTGAGGTAAACTTCTTGATTGGTTTAAGGAATGGAAATTTAGAGAAGTGGTCCAGAGCTATAAAGATGCCTATATGACCTGTTCTTGTTCGGGGATACGGACCTAAAAAATCAACATAGAGTTTCTGGAAAAACCTACAGGTTTCAGGGGTCTTACCCATTGGAGGTCGAAGAACTATATTCGGATGCTTTACAGATTTACACACCTCGCAACTATTAACGTACTCTTTAACGTCAACGGCCAAGTTGGGCCAAAAGAAAAATTGACGGATTCTGGCTAGAGTTTTATTTATTCCACAATGTGACGACAACGGATTATCGTGTGCTCTCCTTAGCACATCAGGTACTAATTCTCGCGGTACCCAAAGCTTCCATACAAGATCATCGTGAATCTGTTCACCAGTCGCATGTTCAGTCCGTCGATATAAATATCCGTCCACAATTCTAATGTCGGGAAATTGTTCTTTATTCCTTCCCATTTGGTCCAGCAGTTGTCGGTACTCATCCGACTTAAAATGCGTAGAGTTTAAGTCTACGAAGAACCCAGAGTCAACATCAATGGCAGACAGACTTTGCAGACCTAGAGCGGACATGTCCTCCGTATTGGCCCTAGAAAGTGTGTCAGGGACTATGTTCAAACTACCGCGCCTATGCTGAATGTTAAATTTGTATCCCTGAAGTTTTAAAGCCCACCGAGCCAACCTTGTACTTAGATCAGTCTGGGACATGAGCCACTTCAATGACGCATGGTCAGTGATGATAGTGAACTCATGTCCTTCGACATAAGGTCTAAATTTTTTAACACTTAGCATTGCTGCTAAGCATTCCTGTTCGGTAACCGAATAGTTGCGTTGGGCTTTGTTGAGTTTCTTCGACATAAAGGCGATAGGAACTTCTTCACCCTCCGCATTCTTCTGTACCAGTACGCTTCCTATACCTGTTTTGCTGGCATCGCAGTGTATATAAAAAGGCTGCGAGAAATTGGGGCTATGTAAAACAGGTGCTGAGCACAAGTGAGACTTTAAAACCTCAAAAGCTTTTTGGGCTTCCTCGGTCCATACAAATTTCTTTTTACCTTTTAACAAATCAGTTATAGGCGTAGTAATAGATGCATAGTCCCTGATAAACTTTCTATACCATCCTGTCATGCCTAAAAACCTGCGAACTTGTTTTACCGATCTCGGTGCAGGAAACTCAGTGATGGCGGACACTTTTTCCGGATCGGTTCGAATAACCCCATTACCCACCACATGGCCTAAATACTTTACTTCTGGGACACAAAAATGGCTTTTCTCAATGTTAATGGTAAGACCAGATTCACGAATCTTGTTAGCTACAGAGCCTAGTACCTGTAGATGCCTCTCGAAAGATTCCGATATGACCAGAAGATCATCAAGGTAGACAAACACTTCCGCCCTTAAATCCGGAGGTATGACCTTATCCATCAAACGGGACATGGTCTGGGGAGCGTTACACAACCCGAAGGGCATAACCTTAAAGTGGTACAACGGCCTCCCCGGGACGGTAAATGCTGTCTTTTCTCGTGACTTCTGGTCTAAAGGAATCTGCCAAAAGGCATCCTTTAGATCAAGGCTAGTTATAAATTGAGCTTTGGGTAACCTGCTCAGAATGCCGTCAATTTGGGGCAAGGGGTAAGCATCGCCTATGGTGACCGAGTTTAATTTCCTGCTATCAAGACATAACCTGTTTTTACCTGGCTTCCTGTGTAGAACCACAGGAGAAGACCAGGGACTATTTGATTCCTCTATCACATCTAACGCTATCATGCGGTCTATCTCCTCGTATATCAGTTTTTCGATGGCAGGGGACACGGGAAAATGGCGTTGTTTTATCGGCTTGGCGTCTCCGGTGTCAATGCTGTGGCACAGCACGTCAGTCCTTCCTAACCCCTCCTTTGAATACGAAGGAAAAAGGGACACCAAACGATCGAGCCGATGTTTTTGAGAATTTGTCAAGGGTATTTGAGTGGAAATTTCGCATAAACTGGACGAAGAGGATATTCTATCGTTTCGAAATTCAGCGGGCAACAAATTAAACATCTCCCAGAAATCTATTCCAAGAAAGAGGTCCTTATCCAAACCTGGCACTATAAAAACGGTTATGGGCATCTCACTATCTCTAAATGTAACAAAAGCCTTCGTATACCCAACAACATTCTGTCCCTTTCCATCAGCCGTCTGGACAGTAGATTTAAGCTTCTTGAAAGGCGCACCTGACTCCAAAAAATTTCGTGCAGCGTCCGAACCAATGCATGTAATAGAAGCGCCTGTGTCCAAGAGGCCAAGCATCCTTTTCCCAAAAAGGGTGACTTCGGCATAGGGACGAACATCGGATGGGCGGTTCAAAATAGAGGAAACTAACTTCCTATTAAAAATCTTTACTCTACCCCAGAAAGTTTTCATGCGTAGAGCTGATTTTCTTTTCTTGCCACAATCGTTGAATATCCTATCTCGAGCCTGGTTGTATTCCCTAATGCGGACGTGCAGGGGTTTAAAAGGAAATAGTTCCTTATTTGTGGAATTACTTTCGGACATTCTCCTGGGAAAACTCCTGTCACTGGGGTCTGAGCTGGTTATATATGGGGTATTAGTAGTAGAAAGGTTAGCGGGTCGTTTCAATATCTCTATTCTATCTCTGCGGTCTGCGCTCTGCTCGACGTATGTGCACTCGTTTGTGCACAAAATCGACCGTTTTTTGAAGCACATTTCGCGCAGTTTGGTCTATATGTATTGGGAGCTCCACAACCATAACAAAAGATTGTTCTCTCCTCAAGGCAATCTTGATATCGATGACCACCCTGCCCGCAGTTCCAGCATACAAAATTAATCGCCGAAATCTCATCAGGTGGATCTGTCAATACAACATTCTCGTCAGCATCTAGTTCAGATAATCTCTTGGGTATTGGAACAGGTTTCGAAATAGCCAACCCGTGCCTACGGCGCATATCCTGCATAAAAAACTCACGTCTCCTGCATGTGTCGCGCAAGTGCTGCAACGATCTTATCTCTATATTCAAGATCTCATGTTGGATTTCGGGCAGTAAATTTCTCCTAAGGATTTCCACCAACAACCCATCAGATAATGGGGTCCTAAGCCTATCGGTCAGAGATACTATAGAATCATAGAAACTATCGAAGGATTCGTTGGGCTTTTGCTTGCGCTCCCGTATCAACTCTCGTAAATCAACATCCGTCCTAGAGTCCTGATACTGCTCACGAAGAGCTCTGCACAAATCTTGCCACCGGATACAATTTACTGAGCGATGATACCGCCAAAACCAATCATTCACTTTGCCATCGAACAACGAACTAGCATTCCCACAGAGCAAATCATAGTTACCTTGCAGTGTCTGAGCGGTCAATGCCTCAACCCGATAAATAAAATTGTCAACCGAGATACCATTCTGACCACCATTAAACTTTAGCTTCCAGTTGGATATTATCTGTAAGACCTTATCTGGACGAGAAGTCAAGTCAGAAGACGAAGAGCTGCCATAGGAGGACGTATTTAGAACAGCTTGAGCATTAGACGGGGGATGCCTATTCTGAGAGCCCCCAGGTTGATCTATATGCGGTGTTATACCAAAAAGTTCCCTAAATGTACGGTTCTCAACAACAGGGAGTGTCTGCATTTGCTGTGGGGAGGTCTGACGTTGCCGAGATGGGCCATTGGGTGAATTTGAAACTCCTAATGCCGCGAAACTTGATGCAATTTGCCTTTCTATAATTTGACTCATTTGAGCACTAAAGTCAGCCATGAACTGTGCCTGTTGGGCCGAAACGAGGTCTGTTACCAACTGTGTGATTCCTTGTGTCTGTGCTACGTTAGCAGCATTGCCAGTCATATCTGCACTGCCTACATTCTGAGCCGGACCTGTGGCCAACGAAACCGGATTATTGGCCTGCTTTGCCTGAGACCTTGTCTTAACGGGGGCTGCACTCGAGGAACCTGATTCCGTGACAATCCTTGTGTCACATATAGGACAGAAAGGCCTTGTCTTGATTGCCCTATCCAAACAAGCCTTATGGAAAATATGGCCACATGCGATCTTCCGTACCGACGAGGCGGAAGCTATCGATTCGCCACAAGCATTGCATGTAATAACATCATCTACCCTAACCTCATTCGCACCCTTATCAACCGTATTAGTAGCCATAACTAATGAAGATCAAAACAAACAGAAATTAAACCAAAAATCGAGTTAACTGCCAAAAAAAAAAAAAAAATTTAAAACCAAAAAATAAAAAAATAGATACCAATGAACGTAAAAAAACTCTCAAAACTAATTATCTTGGCATATAAAAAATCAGTGTAAATAATTCAAAAATGTTCTTTCTGAATACTCAGAAAATGTATATATATGTAATCTTTCCCTTTCTTTAATCCTTTCCAATTTATCCAATAGATGTATTCCTCAGAATTTCTCTCTATGAGCATCCAAAGGGACAAGTTATCCCTCAAGGGCTTCGATATTATAATTCTCTTTAATCAGTTTATCCACAAAAAATTTCAAATTATATCTAACATTTGAATAGAATGAAAAACTAAGCCAAAAATAAGATAATTTCAAATTAAAATTATGCATGTAGTTGTCATCCTGTTTGATCTTACCGAAATTTAGAATAGGTTTGCCACTTAAAATGATAAAAAAAATGTCCACAAAACCTACGCCAATAAAAAGAAAATAAAGTTTATAGAGAGAGACAGACAATAAAAGTAGCACCAGACCGGATGGAATCTATTTGGTTCCAAAATCCAGGTGATGGTAAGGATAGTATAGTGTCGTAAATTCGATACAAGCTGTGGTCAGATCCAGCACAACTGTCCAGAAACTGCATTCCATCCAGTTTATAACAAATATAACAACACCTTCGTAGATAGTTCAAGGGAGATTATTGTCAAAAATAGGTAGAAAAGGAATGGATATTCAATTCTTGATCCTTTATAAAATCCTTATTGTGAAATAATCACGAAATAGAAAAGAGGAAAATTTTAACAGAAATAGTACAGAGAAGTGAAAAAAAAATATTTTGTAGAGAGCCGAACGTTTATTTCAAATCCTGAGGATCCAAATGGTGGTAATAAAAGAAGGAAATCTCATTCGGGCCCCACGTTGGGCGCCAAAAATAATTTAATATGTAGCATATAACCGAAAGTCTGAAGGAAGTTTGTGGTTCTAGAAGCTAGCGCACGTATATGGGACCGGCCTACTAGCTCGTCGGAGGGATAGGTTCGATGCTTCTCTAGCCATTTGTTCGCTACAATTAAATTACTTTATTTATACGTGCAAAAAGGAAAGAGGATAAAGGGGGAAAATGTAGGCAGTGATTTCGTTGGTCCATTTCTTTGGACAGACGTAAAGGTGGTGATTCGTCCATATTGCCCTCCCAGCCTGGTCATAGGAATGCCAACCGAAATACAAATTTGTTCCTAAGACCCCTAACATCACAGTGGCCTAACTATCTAGCCCATCGGCAAATCAAACAGGATGCTTAAACGAGTTAGTTCAAATCCATTTTAGGTTTATTAAATCCATAAGTAATTTTCATGGTATTTTAGTTATTACTAGTAAGTTAAGTTGGGCTTTAATCATATTCTTAAATTTTATAACAGGGAAAAAATTACTTAGTGTGCCAGTATATAAAAAAACAAATTAACTTATTAGCATCTAAAAGTCTTAAAATTTATATGCAAAAATATTCAACCAAATGTTTCATAACCGAAAATTATTACCCACTCTAATGTGTTTAAACGCTCATCAAGAAACAGATATTGTCACCCAAGTTGCAATATACAATATAAAGAGAATAAATAAACATTACTCACATTCAGCATGCCATACAAAAAAAATGTTGCTCCAACGTCGAAAGGCCTTTCGATGAGCGCTGGTGGCTGTGTATGGGGGAGCAATTTACAGAATATGACAATATCGATCTATTGGCTTGTGTTTCGGCTACAATGTTGATAGACATTGACCTGCAAAGCGACAATTATTATTGACTGTATGTTTCAATTGTTGTCAAAGTCTAGCTACAAGCAGAACAGAGTGTATGTACATATGTATGATACAAAAAAAAATATGTATGTGCATTCGTGGGTTTACCTGTTTTGCTTGTAACCAGATGTAATGTATGTTATTAATATGTTATGGATATAAGGCAAGGGGAAATAAAAAGTTATTTAATTAAGCACTTAAAACTTTAGATATAAGAGGCAAAACGTTGTTTAACATGTAATAAAAAAAAAAACAGCTTAAGACCAAAATTATTAATTAAACTATAAAAAAAAGAAAATAGGAAAACCTCCTCATTTCTAAAAAATCCACAAAAATCAGCATATTTACGCCAGTCTGCAGAATTTCTTGGGTACTTCTCGTATTACAAATTTCGCCTTCAAACCATCAAATTGCTGCACTACTTGATGGTTCAAGATTAAATCACAATTTTCCCAGTTCTCGTAATCTTTAGCGGCCAATTACACAAGCTCCCACAAATTTCAAACGAGTTTAATAAACCACGGGGAGTTCTAGGCACGGCTTTCATAAAAATTTAATTCTTGTTGCTTCTTATCTTATAGCACTGTATGACATGTACTCTCCAATGTGGTCGATCTGATACTTAAAGCTCAATTAATGTGACTGAATGGTGGGGAGCCGTTACCAGTGATGGGCATTCCTGTATTTCTGCACTCAATGCGTGATCCAAATACATAAACCAGTGCCTTCTTGACACCTTTCTATAAATGAGTTTTATTCAGAGTTTGGTGCCAATCCTAATAAGAGAGAATAAAAGACACAAATCAAATTATTCCCTTTCTCTGCCAGGCTGAATTAAACAGACTCACCGCTTCTGCGAGATGGCACCGATACCAATTATATAAAAAAACTTTTAATGGAAAATTGCCCAATCAGATCCGGTATGATTATAGAAATCAAAAGAAATTTTTTCCCACCACCGAATAGGACTAATTTGGCTGGCAAATTCACCGAATCAGTCATAAAAAAAAATATTAAGACACAAAGGAAAAAAAATTACTGTGACTTCCTCCAAATATAATTAAATTTTAAGAAAACTTCACTGGTGTGGATCTAATGACAAAATGGCCGAGTAAAGTTAATTCCGAGGTAATGAAACCTTCTCGACGCGGAAGCCGATCTACGAACTTCCAGGCTAGTGGTAAGCAAAGCAAGAAAAAAAACCTCAACAGCCCAATGGCATAAAAATCTAATCGATTTATCGCTAGCAACTTCAAATGTAGATGGCGCCGTGTATGATGGCAAATAGCACAATCATAGAAACAATTCAAGCCAGTTTGATTGGGCCTTTTCAAAGAAAAATCAAGCAGGCAAGTGAACCCCTTACAACGCAAATCAATTTGTTTTGCTTATAATAAGTAAACATTTTTTTATAACTGCATATAAGCTCTCATAGCTAGTAATTGTTTGTTAAATTGGAATTCTCAGAATACTACGTACTCATATACTATATACCCAATGATTATGCGGACGAAGGGTTTTAACAAGATTGTGAAATATTAAAAAAAAAAAAAAACATTATTACATGTAAGAATTACATATTTAATTATATTACAAATATAATAAACAAATCATAAAACACTAAAATTTTGTTGTTTACCCTTTTTTATCTCTTTTATTAATATTTTGTGACATCTTTTCAGTTTTTTCTAGTTTAGAACAGATAACAGCACTTCTGTATATCTCGAAGAACTTAATGCAACTGAGTCATTGGTGCTTAGCAAAACTATTGTATTTATAATCGACATACCGGCAACTGCAACTGCGGCCAACAGATGTTTTTTTGTTTTTGCATTTTTCACCATAAACTAAACTAGAGGTCGGGAATTGCGCGACAAAAAAATAATAGTGTTGCCGTTGCTGTGTTGGAAGAATGTATCGTGACAAGTAAAAGCGTGTTAAGTTCGGTGTTAAGTACATTTCAATATGAATCGCATTTGAAAAGTTCAAAGAGGAGCTATATATATTGGGTTGCCCAAAAAGTAATTGAGGATTTTTTAAAACAAAGTAAATGCATTTTTAATAAAACTTAGAATGAACTTTAATCAAATATACTTTTTTTCACTTTTTTCTAAAGCAAGCTAAAAGTAACAGCTGATAACTGACAGAAGAAAGAATGCAATTACAGAGTCACAAGCTGTGAAAAAATTTGTCAACGCCGACTATATGAAAAATCCGCAATTACTTTTTGGGCAAGCCAATATGTAGTTGTAGAACTATTTGGACCATGCAAAGCTTGGAAATCGGAACAAAGACCATGTGTAAAACTTCAACCCAATCGGATAATAATTATGCCCTCTAAAGGCTCAAGAAGTCACAATGGCAGCTCTGTTTATGTGGGACCCCCATCAGGTTATAGACGGATTTGGACCATATTTGGCCTGGTCGATAGAAGTCACGAAAAAACAGCACGTTCGAAATTTCAACCAAGTATTATGATTATTGCCACCGTAGAGCAGAGGTTAGCATGTTCGCCTATGACGCTGAACGCCAGGGTTCGAATCCTGGCGAGACCATCAGAAAAAAATTTTCAGCGATGGTTTTCCCCTCTTAATACTGGCGACATTTGTCAGGTACTATGCCATGTAAAACTTATCTCCAAAAAGGTTATCTCCACTGCGACTCGCTGTTCGGTCTCGGCTAAAATAAGGAGGCCCCTTATCATTGAGCTTAAACTTGAATCGGACTGCACTCATTGATATGTGAAAAGTTTGACCCTGTTCCTTAGTGGAATGTTGATGGACAAAATTTGCATTTGCATTATGATTATTGCGCCCTTTACACCCAAGAATTCAATTAGGGAGAAGAGTTTATATGGGAGCTACATACAAATATACAAAATTACAAGTGGCTATATTTTCTTGTTCGTAGACTAGTTGCATGCATGAATTAGCAAATGCAATTATTTTCGTTAGAGGAAAACCCTATTCAAAAATCAAGAGAGAGTAGATATGCGCGTGTGTTAGACGGTGCATCTCACCACATTCAAGCTTTTAAAATGATTGAGAGATATTTAGATTACAAATTCTTATTGCCTAGTAGATGTCGCTTTAAACTATTCAAGCTTTTTAGAATTTCTTTTTATTTTATTTAATAAGCTTAAGCTTTTAGCGCATTAAAAAAAATAAAGTTTTGTAATGGAAAATTTCCCTAAATACACGATTGAACAAAATAATTTTTTTATTTTTCACGGTTTTCTTAATAGAGAGAAACTGAAGAAATTTAAAGAGATTTTTTAGATATTGCGATAAGAATATCTTCTTGTGGGTGCTCAAGATGTCCAATCGAGAGATCGGCTTTATATGGGAGCTATGGTATGCTTTTATACCCTCCACCATAGGATGGGAGTATACTAATTTCGTCATTCTGTTTCTAACACCTCGAAATATGCGTCTGAGACCCCATAAAGTATATATATTCTTGATCGTCATGTCATTTTAAATCGATCTAGCCATGTCCGTCCGTCCGTCTGTCTGTCGAAAGCACGCTAACATTCGAAGGAGTAAAGCTAGCCGCTTGAAATTTTTCACAAATACTTTTTATTAGTGTAGGTCGGTTGGGATTGTAAATGGGCCAAATCGGTCCATGTTTTGATATAGCTGCCATATAAACCGATCTTGGGTCTTGACTTCTTGAGCCCCTAAAGGGCGCAATTCTTATCCGATTGGAATGAAATTTTGCACGACGTGTTTTGTTATGATATCTAACAACTGTGCCAAGTATGGTTCAAATCGGTTCATAACCTGATATAGCTGTCCTATAAACAGATCTTAGGTCTTGACTTCTTGAGCCTCTAGAGGGCGCAATTCCTATCCGATTTTGCTGAAATTTTGCATGACGTATTTTATTCTTACTTTCAACAACAATAAGGTTCAAATCGGTTCATAACCTGATATAGCTGCCATATAAACCGATCCGAGATCTTGACTTCTTGAGCCTCTAGAGTGCGCAATTATTATCCGATTTGCCTGAAATGATTTGCCTGATTTGCCCCTCATGACCATCATCATACGTGTTTATTATGGTCTGAATCGGTCTATAGCCTGATACAGCTCCCATATAAACCGATTTCCCGATTTTGCTTCTTGAGACCCTACAAGGCGCAGTTCTTATCCGAATGAACTGAAATATTACACAATAGCATATTCTTATTCAATATTCTTTGTGTGCCTAAAAAAAGATACTGCGCATAGATCTCGACAAATGCGATCCATGGTGGAGGGTATATAAGATTCGGCCCGGCCGAACTTAGCACGCTCTTACTTGTTTTAACTGATTCGAATTATGGCTGACATAAATCGTGGAGGTCATGAGATCGTGAGATGAGGTCATGTTATGACTTTCAACAACCGTGCCAAGTACCGTCCAAATCTATCTATAATCTGAAATAGCTCCCATGTAAACCGATCTCCCAATTTGACTTCTTGAATCCTTACAAGCCGCAATTTTTGTTATTTATACCCTACACCACCACTGTGGTACAGGGTATTATATTTTGTGCATTTGTTTGCAACGCTAAGAAAGATAAGAGCTAGTCCCATCGATCGGCGTGTGAGTGAAGATAAATTCCGAATTTTACTAGTGGACACACCAGCCACTGACCTAAAAGCCCTCTGTTACTGACACTGTTAAATAATTTTAAGCACAATTAATTAATGACTACGAAAAAATATATTAATTCATAAAAGTTTTTGTGGTGTTTAAACCTCAAAAAAGCGTAAATAACATCTATAGAATAATAAGATGAATCTACAATAAAATTTGGTACCCTCCATATCCATAATAAGCACTAACAACATAAAGAAGATTTTGAAACTGTTTGGTCCACTATGCAAAGATGGAAATACTTGATTCGATGAGATCGGCCTCAAACAACAGCTGAGTCCGATTTGGCTGTAATTTTTCACGTGTTGTTTTGGTATCACTTCCAACAACTGTATTAAGTATGATTCAAATCGGTCCATAACCTGATATAGCTGTCATATAAACCGATCTGGGGTCTTGACTTCTTGAGGCTCTAGAGGGCGCAATTCCTATTCGATTTGGCTGAAATTTTGAAAGTAGTGTTCTTTTATAATTTCCAACAATTGTAATGTCATGTACGGTCCAAATCGGTAAATAACCTCATATAGCCCCAATAAAAACCCATCTCTCGACTTGACTTCCTGAGTTCTTACAAACCGCAATTATAGTCCGATGTGGCTGAAATTTTCCAAGTACCAAGTACGGTCTAAACCGATCTGTTACCTGATACAGCTCCCATTTGAACCGATATACCGATTTGACTTTTTGAGCTCCTGGAGGCCTCAATTTTTGCCCGATTTGGTTAACTTTTGTACATAATATTCTGTTATGACTTCCAACAAATGTGCAAAATACGGTCCAAATCAGTCTATAACCAGATATAGCTCCCATGTAAACCGGTCTCTCGATCATCCTTGTTCGGTTCCTAGAAGCTTTAATTAATGCTGGTTTTGCCCTTCAACTAAATTTATTTTGTACACATTTTTAGCAGAATGCATGGTGGTGGGTTCCCATGATTCGAACATAGCACGCTTTTACTTGTTTTTTATAGCCGAGTCCGAACGGTGTGCCACAGTGCGACACCTCCCTGGAAATAAGTTTTTCGTGACCAGCTGTAGGATGGGATAACCAACGGTGAACATTGGTGAATCGTGGAAGCAGCTCAAAATATACCACACCCTTCCAATCTAACCAAACAGACAGCATAACCTTCTTTTGGTGGATATCAGTCTTTGAAGTGGTTTGAGCTGGTTCACCATGCTTGGACCATGATCGTTTTCGACTAACGTTGTTGTAAACAATCCATTTTTCATCTCCAGTTATGATTCGTTTTAAAAACGGATCGAATTCATTGCGTTTAAGGTGCATATCACAAGCGTTGATTCGGTTTGTTAAATGATTTTCTTTCAATACATGTGGTACCCAAATATCAAGTTTTTTCACCAGTCCAAGACTTTTTATGTGATAATGAACGGTTGATTTTGGTATATTTAACTTCTCTCCTATCTCACGCTCAGTTACATGACGATCCAATTCGATTAATTCTTTGATTTGGTCATCATCAACTTCATTTGGCCGACCTGAACGTGGCTCATCTTTAAGTGAAAAATCTCCAGAACGGAATTTGGGAAACCAATTTTGACACTGTCTTCCTTTTAAGGCTTTGTTACCATACACATTTCGTAACTTTTTAGCAACCTGCTCCGCGTTTTTTCCTTTACGGAAATAATAAAGTAAAATATGACGAAAATGCTCCTTTGTGGGCTCCATATTAAAATTGACGCCAAACAAACAAATGTAAACAAAATTTCGCGCACTTTTTTTCTAAAGTAAGCTAAAAGTAACAGCTGATAACTGACAGAAGAAAGAATGCAATTACAGAGTCACAAGCCGTTGAAAAAATTTGTCAACGCCGACTATTTGAAAAATCCGCAATTACTTTTTGGGCAACTCAATATTATATAATCCGAAGTCCTCATTTAAGACCTTAGGCCCATTAAATGTCGATTTATTATCGGATAAAGGGTATCAAAAGTTCGCCCTTGTCTTTCTTAAGCCAAACAAGATATGAATTTAAACAGTTTGATTTTATTAAAAAATGGGACATCAACTTCACAATTATTTCAAAATTTTTACTTCACTTCATAGAAAACGGTGGCACGTTTTTTGCTATTATAATAGTCGTACACTGTAATGGCAGCTGGCTTCAGTTTGTCAACCTTGTGGTAATTTTCAGCAAAGATATCAAAACAAATGGGCTCACCAGCAAATAACATGTCGAAATAAACAATAATGACGGTTTCATCATTTTTAGTATCAACTCTTTGAACCAGTGCAGTTGAACGGATAAACTGTAAACTATCATGATCGGTTTTGTAACCTGAAGGAAGGTAGATTTCCATAACAGCCATATTTGATTCTTTAATTTCATCGTCGGCCTCTGCTTCGTATTCCGCACAAACATTCATCGAGATATGATCGCTGGTGGATTCCTTATTTAGCGAATATCTGATAAGAAATCCGGCATTGTCATCTTTAGTTACTAAATTGTAACGATAGGAGAACTGTAGTAGTGCTGAGCCTTGACCTTCGGCGCTGACAGTCAGTTGACGAGTAGATCTGTTGAACTATAAATGTACATGTTGGAGTTAATAATTTGGATTAATGTCGTTAAACAAATACATATTGGGTTGCCCAAAAAGTAATTGCGGATTTTTCATATAGTCGGAGTTGACAAATTTTTTCACAGCTTGTGACTCGGTAATTGCATTCTTTCTTCTGTCAGTTATCAGCTGTAACTTTTAGCTTGCTTTAGAAAAAAGTGTAAAAAAAGTATATTTGATTAAAGTTCATTCTAAGTTTTATTAAAAATGCATTTACTTTCTTTTAAAAAATCCGCAATTACTTTTTGGGCAACCGAAGTAAAAATGTGTTAATTTAGGCCGGGCCGAATCTTGGGAGCCCCCCTCTATGGATTCTACAACCAAATTTCTGCCAAATCAGGCAAAACTTGAAGCCTCTAGGGGCCTTGGAGGGTAATCGGGGAATGTGTTTATATGGGAGCTATAACAGGTTAAAGATCGATTTCCACCATACTTAGAACGATTGTTGAAAGTCCGGATAACAATTGCGGATTCTAGGGGCTTAAGATGTCAAATCGAGAGATCGGCATATATGAGAGCTATATCAGGTTATATATATATTCAGACCCTACTCCGCCAATAAATCGTCATGGAATACTACATGCAAAATTTCAGCTTAATCGGATAAAATTTGAGGTTTTTGGGGATCAAGATGTCAAATCGGGATTTCGGTATATATGGGAGCTATATCAGGTTAAATAATGATTCGGACCATACTTGGTATACTCGTTACAAAACACTACCTGCAAAATTTCAGCTAAATCGGATAATAATTGAGGTTTCTAGGGGATCAAGAGGATGACTTGGGGATGTTGGAAACCAAGCAAGGTTCTGATTGGTTTTGACAATGCAAAATGGAGGCTTTTCACATCTCAAATGTGAAAACAAACCTCCCCGCGGTGTCAACTGGGTTGCTACCTTTAACATTCGTTCAAGTTAGTGAGCTAAAATGTGTCACGAGTTCACCTGTAGAACGTTAAAAATATGGGCTGGGGCGTCGTGTTAGTAGCCCTTCACCCAGAAAATTTGAGGAAATTACTATGAAACAAGTAAATCTTACATACCCTCCAACATGGATCGCATTTGCCGAGTTCTTCCCCCGGCATCTCTTCTTAGGCAAAAAAGGATACAGGAAAAGATTTGCTCTGCTATTATTATATTCTTACATGTTGGAGACCTGTGTAAAATGTCAGCCAATTCGAATAAGAATTGAGCCCTTTGGGGGCTCAAGAAGTAAAATAGAGAGATCAATTTATATGGGAGCTGAATCGGGCTATATACCGATTCAGATCATAATAAACACGTATGTTGATGGTTATGAGAGGATCCGTAGTACATAATTTCAGACAAATCGGATAATAATTGCGACCTCTAGAGGCTCAAGAAGTCAAGATCCCAGACCGGTTTATATGTCATATATATCAGATTATGGACCGATTCGAACCATACTTGGCACATTTATTGGATATCATAACAAAACACGTCATGCAAAATTTCATTCCAATCGGATAAGAATTGCGCACTCTAGAAGCTCAAGAAGTCAAGACCCCAGATCGGTTTATATGGCAGCTATATCAGGTAATGGACCGATTTGAACAATACTTGGCACAGTTGTTGGATATCATAACAAAACACATCGTGCAAAATTTCATTCCAATCGGATAAGAATTGCGCACTCTAGAGGTTCAAGAAGTCAAGACCCAAGATCGGTTTATATGGCAGCTATATCAGGTTATAAACCGATTTGAACCATACTTGGCACAGTTGTTGGATATCATAACAAAACACGTCGTGCAAAATTTCATTCCAATCGGATAAGAATTGCGCACTCTAGAGGCTCAAGAAGTCAAGACCCCAGATCGGTTTATATGGCAGCTATACCAGGTAATGGACCGATTTGAACAATACTTGGCACAGTTGTTGGATATCATAACAAAACACATCGTGCAAAATTTCATTCCAATCGGATAAGAATTGCGCACTCTAGAGGCTCAAGAAGTCAAGACCCAAGATCGGTTTATATGGCAGCTATATCAAAACATGGACCGATATGGCCCATTTACAATACCAACCTACCTACACTAATAGCAAGTATTTGTGCAAAATTTCAAGCGGCTAGCTTTACTCCTTCGGAAGTTAGCGTGCTTTCGACAGACAGACGGACGGATGGACAGACGGACGGACAGACGGACGGACATGGCTAGATCGACATAAAATGTCGCGACGATCAAGAATATATATACTTTATGGGCTCTCAGACGAATATTTTGAGTAGTTACAAACAGAATGACGAAATTAGTCTTATGGTGGAGGGTATAAAAACGAAGAAGATTCCAAACAAGGGTGATTTTTTTGAGGTTAGGATTTTCATGCATTAGTATTTGACAGATCACGTGGGATTTCAGACATGGTGTCAAAGAGAAAGATGCTCAGTATGCTTTGACATTTCATCATGAATAGACTTACTAACGAGCAACGCTTACAAATCATTGAATTTTATTACCAAAATCAGTGTTCGGTTCGAAATGTGTTCAAATTTTGACAAATTTTGTTCAGCGATGAGGCTCATTTCTGGTTGAATGGCTACGTAAATAAGCAAAATTGCCGCATTTGGAGTGAAGAGCAACCAGAAGCCGTTCAAGAACTGCCCATGCATCCCGAAAAATGCACTGTTTGGTGTGGTTTGTACGCTGGTGGAATCATTGGACCGTATTTTTTCAAAGATGCTGTTGGACGCAACGTTACGGTGAATGAACACATTTCGAACCGAACACTGAACCGAACAACACCGCGAGGTGAAGCCCTGTATTATAGATGCCATGAAACGAGACATGAATTTGGCTGTGGATTTTTGGTTAGTCTGAGACCGAAACACTTTGTCTTCAGGTTTATTTCGGTGGATGAGAGGCTAGTAACAATCTGCATAAAGGATATGGAATGTCCGCACTCTTTATAGAGAGGGTGCGGTACACGCACTGGCGGATGTATTGGAGATATAAAGGGTATATATTACCTGCCATACAAGAAGTGCGATGGCTCGGGAAGGGCTCCACAATAACACCGAGAGGTGGAGCCTTGTATTATAACTGCCATGAAACGGGGCATGAATTTGACTGTGGATTTTTGGTTAGTATGAGACTGAAACACTTTGTCTCTTGGTAGATGAGAGGCTAGCCACAATCCCCATAAAGGACATGGAGTGTCTGCACTCTTTATAAAGAGGGTTTGGCGGATGTATTGGAGAAATACAGGGTAGACAATATTGTCATACAAGAAGTGCGATGGTTCGGTGTTGTTGTGGAGCTCTACATTATAGCTGCCACGAAACGAGGCATGAATTTAGCTGTAGATTTGTGGTCAGTCTGAGACTGAAACACTTTGTCTCCAGGTTTATTTCGGGCAAATTCTTCAACATCAACTTTATTCGTGCCCATACCCCAACAGAAGACTAGGACGAACAGACCAAAGATCCCACCACCACCCACCCTGTCCCCCCATGATATTAAAATCGTTGTGGGAGATTTTAATGCAAAAACAGGGAAGAAAAATATCTTTGACTCAACATTTGGAGAATTTAGCCTACACGAAGAAATTTCCGATAATGGATTGACCGCGGCAAAGAACCTGGTTAGGTTAGGTTGAAAAGAGGGTGCAGATATTAACCTGCGGTAATCGGCTTGTTGTGCGCTCTACAAACTAAAAAGTAACCTCGACAAAAGAATATTTTAAGTTAGGAATTCCGTACTACTTAGAAAATCCTTAATCGTTTTCCAAACCACTCCTCTGGTACCATATCCCCACCTAAGTACCGGTGTCTGTTAGCCGCGAAAGCCGGGCAATGGCATAGGAAATGCTCCAACGTCTCATCATCTTCCCCACATGCCCTACACATGCAATCACTTGTCGCACCGATTTTGCATAAGTGAGCTCGTAGTCCTATGTGTCCTGTTATGACACCAAAAGCTATACTGACCTCCTTCTTACATCCTTTCACTAATAGTCTTCTCCTCTCACGATACGGACCACCCCATAGGTTTTTCGTGTCCTACCGATTGTTTTGCTGTTCCACAGTGTTACATGCCCACGCCCTTAAATCGGACTATGTCGACCCGAAAAACTTCGGGTTAACCAAGTTAACCGATGACAGTTCTCTGGCCTTTACTGCCAAATCTCCTGCCCTTTCATTCCCCCCTACTCCATTATGGCCTGGCGCCCAAACAATACGGATTGTGCCATCCTCAGAGAAGGCGTTAATCTCCTGTTAGTTAGCAGCACCAGATTCCAACATCGTGACAACGGCATACTCCACTCGGCGGACCCAATTGGTTGATTAAAGCACTCCCTGTCTCAAAAGTATAGTAGCGCAATGGCAAACCATTTCCCACTCTGCACTTGTGTACCAAAAACCTTTCCCAAGGAATCCTTGGGACGAACAGGAGTGCCAAAAAGCTACTGAAGCCAAGATTGCGGCGTACAAGACAACATTATAGTCATTAAACCGAGGGCATTGATACAGGCACATTCTTTAGCAGAGACAAAGAAGGAAATATGGTAACCGATACAGATAGTGTGCTGCCTATGTGGAAATAACACTTTTCCCAGCTGCTGTTATCCGATGAGGGTACCGCAGAACCAATTCCTGATGATGGAATAGAATGTGTACCAACTAGTCAAAATGAGGTCCACGAAGTAATAACCCGGCTGAGAAACAATTAGGAAGCAGGAGCCGATGGGTTGCCCGTTGAACTGTTTAAGACCGGAGGCGACACGCTGAAAGCGTATGCATCAGATCGTCAGCGCAATCTGGCTATAGAAACGCATACCCAGTGAATGGAACCGTACTCAAGAAGAAAAAATCTTCTCCCCATCGCATACAAAGTACTATCGAGCGTACCGTGTGAAAGATTAAAATCCAAAGTCATTGAGATAATTGGGCCCTATAAATGCGGCTTTAGACCTAGTAAATCCACTCTAGACCAGATATTCATACTGCGCTAAATCTTGGAAAAGAGCCGAGAAGGACAAATCAACACCTACCATTATTTCGTTGACTACAAAGCCGCCTTCTACAGCCCTATACGTTTAAAAGTATTTCAAGCCATGTCTGAGTTCGGTATTCCTGCAAAACTGAAACGACTTTGCAGGATGGCAATTGCTGATACAGGTTCGTCAGCTAAATAGGAAAGACCCTTTCCGAACCGTTCAATACCAATCGAGGTTTCAGACAAGGAAGACATCCTATTGTGGGTTCTCTTTAATATCCTGCTGGAGAAGATTTTACGAGATGCAGACATGAAAAGACACTACTCACACGACAAAATATGACACCCGCCTTTGCCGACGACATTGTCGGTCACCGGAAGAAGCAATTGCAGCCTTTAAAATCGAAAGAGAATCAATAAAAATGGGTTCAGCAGTAAATGGAGATAGACAAAGTGGATGATATCAACTCCCATAAAGCCCTGTAACTCAGAGCAGATAAATATATGGTTCAGTTTACGTAAATGGAGAGTATAGGCGTTGTATGAACCACGAGCTATGTGACGACGATGGCATAGTTAAATACATCAAAATGCAACGGTTGTGTTGGCTAGATCATGTTGTCAGAATGGATGAAGAAGCCCCACCAAAGAAGTCTTTTGAAGGCGATCACCGTTGTACACGCGAACCGGGACGACCAAGATTCTAAAGGAAAGATCAGGTCGTGGGAGACACGTCGAAACTTGTTGTTGGAGATTTTAGAAGGAGCGCAGAAGATCGAGGCTTTGGAACGCTATTCTTCGTCCGGCTAATGGGAAAAATATTATGTTATAGCTAATTTAAGTAAGTTAGTAAGGGGGAAGTACGGTTAGGGGCCTGGGATAGAGGCCTGGCGAGAACATCAGAAAAAATATCCCCCATTGGTAAGGAACTATGTCATGTATAGAAGCCATGCAAAAATGTGTCCCCAAAGAGGTGTCGTACTGCGACACACCGTACAGACTCGGCTATTAAAAGTAGGCCTCTTATCATTGAGCTTAAACTTGTATCGGACAACACTCATTGATATATGAGAAGTTTGGATGTTGTTTTTATTATACCATAGGGGGTATACTGATTTCGTCATTCTGTTTGTAACTCCTCGAAATATTACTCTAAGACCCCATAAAGCACATATGTTCGTGATCGTTATGACATTTTAAGTGGATCTAGCCATGTCCGTCTGTCTGTCCGTCCGTCCATCTGTCTGTCGAAAACAAGCTAACTCTCGAAGGAGTAAAGCTAGCCGCTTGAAATTTTGCACAAATACTTTTTACTAGCGTGGGTGAGCTGGGATTGTGAATAGGCCAAATCGGTCCATGTTTTGGTATAGCTGCCATATAAACCGATCTTGGATCTTGACTCCTTGATCCACTAGAGGACGCAATTCTTGTCCGATTTGGCTGGAATTTTGCATGAAGTGTTTTTTTATGATTTCCAACAACAGTTCTGAGTATAGTTGACATTGGTGCAAAACCTGATTTAGCTGTCATATTAACCAATATGGGGTCTTGACTTCATGAGCCTCTAGAGGTCGCAATTCTTATCCGCTTGGCTGAAAATTTGAACGAGGTGTTCTGGTATGACTTCCAATAACTGTGCCAAGTATGGTCTAAATCAGTCCATAACGTGATATAGCCGCCATATAAACCGATCTCCCGATTAGATTTATAGAGCTTCTAGAGGGCGTAATTCTTATCTGATTTGGCTGAAATTTTGCATGACATTGTTATGACTTTCAACAACTGTGCCAAATATGGTTAAAGTTGGTCCATAACCTTATATTGCAAATTTTGCCCATGAACATTCCACTAAGGAACAGGGGCAAAATTCTCACGATGAGTACAGTTCGATTCAAGTTTTAAGCAATGATAAGGGGCCTCCTTTTTATACCTACCACCGAAGGATGGGGGTATATTCATTTTGTCATTCCGTTTGCAACACATCGAAATATCCATTTCCGACCCTATAAAGTATATATATTCTTGATCAGCGTAAAAATCTAAGACGATCTAGACATGTCCATCCGTCTGTCTGTTGAAATCACGCTACAGTCTTTAAAAATAGAGATATTGAGCTGAAACTTTGCACAGATTCTTTTTTCGTCCATTAGCAGGTTAAGTTTGAAGATGGGCTATATCGGACTATATCTTGATATAGTCCCCATATAGACCGATCCGCTGATTTAGGGTCTTAGGTCCATAAAAGCCACATTTATTATCCGTTCTTGCTGAAATTTGGGACAGGCAGTTGTGTTAGGCCCTTCGATATCCCTCGTCAATTTGGCTCAGATCGGTCCAGATTTGGGTATAGCTGCCATATAGACCGATATTTCGGTTTTAGGTTTGGGGCAATAAAAGACGCATTTATTGTCCGATGTCGCTGAAATTTGAGACAGTGAGTTAAGTAAGGCTCTTCGATGTCCTTCTTCAATTTGGCCCAGATCGGCCCAGATTTGAATATAGATGCCATATAGACCGATCTCTCGATTTTAGGTTTGGGGCCATAAAATGCGCATTTATTGTCCGATATGGCCGAAATTTGGGACAGAGCTTTGTGTTAGGCTCTTCGACATTTTTCTGCACCTTGGCCCAAATCGCTTCAGATTTGGATACAGCTGCTATATATATAGACCGATATCTCGATTCAAGTCTTGGCCCCATAAAAGGCGTATTTATAATCCGATTTCACTGAAATTTGCCACAATGACTCATGTTGGCCTTTTCGACATCCGTGTCGTATATGGTTCAGATCGGTTTATTTTTAGCTATAGCTACTATACTTATTAGTATTTGGTCCAAATCGGAACATATTTTGATATGACTTATGGGACATAAGGTATGAAATTTTCACCGAATTTTGATAAAAGGTGGTTTACATATGGTGGTGGGTATCCAAAGTTCGGCCCGGCCGAACTTAACGCCTTTTTATTCGTTATAGCTGAGTCCAATCGGCGTACTGCAGTGCTAGACCTCTTTGGAGAGAAGTTTTACATGGCATAGTACCTCACAAATGTTGCCAGCATTAGGAGGGGAAAACTACCGATAAAAATATTTTCTGATGGTCTCACCAGGATTCGAACTCCCGCGTTCAGCATCATAGGCGGACATGCTAACCTCTGCGCTACGGTGGCCTCCCCTAACCTGATATAGCTGTCATATAAACCGATCTTGGGTCTTGACTTCTGGAGCTTCTAGAGGGCGCAATTCTTATCCGATTTGGCCGAAATTTTGGATAAGGTTTTCTATTTTCACTTTCACAACTGTGTCGAGTATGCTCAAAATTAGTCAATATCCTGATACAGCTGCTATATAAACCGACCTTCCGATAAGACTTCTTGGACTTCTAGAGGGCGCAATTCTTATCCAATATGGTTAACATTTTGCACACGTCGTTTTGGTATGACTTTCAACAACTGTTTCAAGTGTGGTCTAAATCGGTATATAACCTGATATAGCTGGCATGTAAACCGAGCTTCCAGTTAGGCTTTTCGAGCCTCTGGATTGCGCCATAATTACTCGATTTGCTGTAATTTTGGAGGTGGTGTTTTTCTATTTGAAAAAATCATTTGAAGAACTTGACAATAGCCATCCATGGTGGAGGGTATATAAGATTTGGCCCGACCGAACTTAGTACGCTTTTACTTATTTTAATTAATTCAGTATAAACCTACCTCATGGCTGATGAGGCCTAAGCCCGTCGTTTCATCAATTGTAAACTCATTGCTTGAGATCTCTTCACCGGCTTCATTCTGGGTATGGAATTTAATGTTGATACTACCTCTTCCGGCAGCAGCGAATTTCTCAGCAAATTTAATCAAGGCCTCTAGTCCAACAACAGTGTCTTGGGTTGAGGCAAATCCACCCAAACTGTTGCGCTTGCCTACCAACCATTTGAGTGTGGGCAACACGGTGGTGGCGTCAACATCTTTGCTTTCCAAAAGGGTTTGTAAAATATAAGCTGTGATTTCTATATCATTACTGCGGTATTTTTCAGAAGTCTTCCACCATTTAAGATTATTCTCATTGTGTGACCTATGCTCCAATTTCACCAGCAGCTTAGGCAGGCTGTCATGTTTGGCTCTTTGGAAGACCAACGATATGAGGGCCAGTGTGTGGAGATCATCCTCATTAGCAAAATGGCTCTGAAGATAATTCAAACCTTTTCGAATTTGCGTTTTGAATTTAAGTGCGTATTCCTGAAGGGTAAACGATTTCTGGTTAGATAAAATTTTGTCAAAGTAGTAGATTTCAGCTCACCTGATTCTCCAAGAAGGCCAGTAGGATGTAGGCAGTTTTGCCAACACCATCGGACTGTTTAGTGCTATAGAAATTATATCTCATGCTTACAAATTCTCCACTTTCTTCCTGAGTCGATGCTAAATATTCCAAGGCATTCTCTATCAGCATTTCATCAATGGTTATGTATTTTCGTGCCCGTATAAAGGAGCGAGCCACATAGGCGGTCAACCAATTATCGGGGTTACTGTGACCCTCACCAAAAGAACTGTAAGCACCGTTCTGATGCTTGTATGTCAATTGACGCTGGTAACCATTCAACATGAAGGCCTTGGCTTTTTCCGTCAAGGTGGGATTGTCAATTTGCATGGTCTCCAAATAGTCAAGCACCAAGATGTTGGGTACAAAGTTGATCATGTTCTGTTCACCACAGCCATAGGGCATGCGTACCAATCTATCGATGTTCTCGATGGTCGGGCCCAACAGATCACTTACGGCTGTGAATTCTATAAACTCTGAATCGACAACAGCATCGGCTGGAATTTCCGCCTTGAAGGTGTGCTTAAGCGGTTCTCCATTTGCTGGTATATTGACAAAGAGAGCTTCGTTTTTGTACTGAGTTACACCTTCAGGTTCAACTTTTAGCTTTTGATGGACTATATCTCCGGCCAGAGGGGTAACGGCCTTAACTTTCAATGTGATATAGCCAACACGTTTGGGGAAGATTGTAAACGAGACTACATTTCCGATATTGGTAGGAACCGTCACTTGTTGACTCATTACCTTATCCGTAAGCACATTACCATCGGTTCCAACAAAATCATACTCATCATCAACATTTTCCATGGTGATTTCTGCTTCTACTTGAGTGGCCATATAATTGAAGACCACTACGGGTATGTTAACGATCTCACCTCGTTTTACCGCATACGGAAGGTTGAGGCTTACAAAGAAGGGCTGAGATACGAGTATATTAGTGGCATTTTCTGTCATACCAAAGCCTGTATTTTCATTTAGGGAAAATCCAGTAATAACCCAAGAGGTCATTGTGTCGGGAATGTTTCTGGTAAAGTTGGCAATACCCTCGGAATCAGTGCTGTTTGGGAGAAAGAGAGTGACAATCATATAAGCATATATAAGTATATTGATAGGATAACTTATAAATTGTTTTCAATAATTATTTTTAAACCCATCACCTATGGTCGGTGGTAAATTCATTTTGTCAGTACGTTTGCAACGCATCGAAATATACATTTCCGAACCTGAAAAGTGTATGTATTCTTGAACCTCGAAAATTCTAACACCTTCTAGCCATGTCCATCCGTATGCCTGTTGAGATAACAAGCTGAAACTCTCTTCCGCTCCAATCTTCCTATTTAAATTTTCGGTCCCATAAATCGCCTATATATTATCCAATTTCGCTGAAATATTGTATAGTGAATTGTGTTGAACCACTAGAAATCTGTGCCGATATAGAAATCTTCTTCTAACATCTCTTACTCCACGCTTCGGGTGTCTCCCACCACTTGATCTTTCTATCGGGCTCTTGGTCGTCCCGGTTTGAGAGTACCACCGTGATCGCCTTCAAAAGACTTCTTTACTGGGGCTTCTTTATCTATTCTGACAACATGACCTAGTCAACACAAACGTAGTGTTTTTACGAAGTATTTTTCTCTCAAGCACTCCAAGTACTGCCTCATCTGCTTACGCAAGTTCCCATGCTTCGGAGCCATATAACCGCACGGGCAGTATCAGTGTCTTGTATAGTGAAATTTTCGTCTGTCGGGAGCTGGCTTTGCTCCTCAGCTGCTTGCTCAATCCAAAGTAGCATCTGTTCGCCAAAATTATCCTTCGTTTTATTTCAAAACTAGTGCCATTGGTTTCGGCTACGGTAGTGCCGAGGTAGATAAAGTTAAAGACTATCTTAAAGTTTTAGTTCCCAACTTTCTCCAGTTTCTTTAATTGCTCAGGCTTACAGGGATTTACGATCCCAAGAGACCTATACTAATAGGAAGTAATTGTGCAAAACTAGAAGCTCCTAGCCATATTCCTTCGAAAGTTATGGTGTTTTCGACAGACAGACGGACGAACCTGGCCAAATCGACTAAGAATGTCAAGACGGTCAAGAAAATGTATACTTTGTTGGGTCTCAGATTAACATTTCGTTGTGTTTCACAGTAGTACTAATAATCACGTCCGCCTATGACGATGAACGCCTCGGTTCGAATCCTGGTGGTAACATCAGAAAAAATTTTCAGCGGTCGTTATCCCCTCCTAATCCTGAAAACATTTGTGAAGAACTATGCCATTTGAAAGCAGTAAGAAAAGGCAAAAGTTGGGCGGAGCCGACTATATAATTCCCTACACCACCGAGTTTCGATAGAACTTAATGGTCTGTCTTAAAAGGCCATATTTGCGGAAAGTTATATATGGGAGCTACATCTAAATCTGATCCGAATTTAATGAAATTTTTTGCACAGGTATTGAGATATAAAATAAAACATCTCGTGTGAAATTTTGTAAGGATCGGACCAAACTTGTAGTCACTAAACCCTTTAAACACCATATCGGATGAAAGATATACATGTGAGCTATATGTAAATCTGGACCGATTCCTATGACATTTGAAACACGTATTGCGACGTCAAATAAAACATCTCGTGCGAAATTTTGTAAAGATCGGACCAAAATTATGGCTGCTACAGACTTTAAAGGCCATATCAGCTGAAAGATATATACGAAAGCTATATGTTAATCTGATCCGATTTTAATTTTAACGAAATGTTGCACGCGTATATAGACTTCACACCAAACATCTCATACTAAATTTTGTAAGGATCGGACCAAAAAGCCTTAAAAGGCCACATCGGATGAAAGGTATATATGGGAGTTATATCTAAATCTGAACCGACTTTGTTGAAATTTTGAACACATATTGTGACGTCGCAAAAACCCCTACGTGACAAATTTGGTAAGGATCTGATCAAAATTGTGGCTTCTACAGCTTTAAAAGGGCATATTGGATAAAAGATATATATGAGAGCCAGGGACGTAGCCAGGATTTTATTTTTTTTTTGCGCGGGGGGGTATATTCAGGAAGGGTATATTCATTTTGTCAGTCCGTTTGCAACACATCGAAATATCCATTTCCGACCCTATAAAGTATATATATACTAGCTGACCCGGGCCCGCTCCGCTGCGACTTCTTTTAGTTTATATGGAACAAAAGTTTCCTTGGAATATTTATTTTCGACAATTAAAATTCTTTTAGTGAAATACCATGCTAACTTGACTAAGAGTTTAACAATATAAGTGCCTTTATCTGAATCCCATATGATCTTTATTGGTCTACGAATTTAAGTTTGGATGTAAGGTGTACTCCATTCTTAAAATACTTCATTTCAGCCCGATATTCTCATGATGTCTGATTTAGTTGCGTTTT
Source organism: Stomoxys calcitrans (assembly GCF_963082655.1). Taxonomy (NCBI): domain Eukaryota; kingdom Metazoa; phylum Arthropoda; class Insecta; order Diptera; family Muscidae; genus Stomoxys; species Stomoxys calcitrans. Next base: position 81,685,019 of record NC_081554.1, read on the forward strand.
CGGGGCAGAGGTGTTCCCCCAGATTCTTGGCCCTGAAAAAATATCAGCATCGTGCTCTTCTCTCAAATACCATTTATATAAACCCCATATTGCCATTGGCTGAAGAAGAGTTTACAGGATGAGGCGTCCCCAAACACATGGCCACAAAATTGGTTATCAAATTCGTTTTCAAATCTCAAATACCTTTCATTTGAGCCACATATTGGCATGGTCGAAAAATGTTTTCCCTTTGTGGGTGTTTTGAGAAACGGGTGATGCCCTAAATACATGGTCATACATTTGGATATCAAATTCGAATTCTACTCCCAAATACCTTTATTTGAGTCCCATATTGCGATGGTCAGTAAAAAATTGCTCTTTGTGGGGTATTTTGGGAAAGGGGTAGACTCCCAGAAAATTGGTCCCGATTCAATTCTTGCTCTACCCCCCAATACCTTTCACTTAAGCTCCACATTGACATGGTCGGTAAATATGCCCGATTAAGGGGTGTTTTGGGGATTGGGGTGGTCTCCCAAACACTAAGCCCGGAAAATATATCAGCAACGTGCTCTATTCTCATATATCTTTATATCATTTATTTGAACCCTATATTGCCATTGCCCTCGAAATTGGATATCAAGTTCGTTTTCTAATCTCATTTAAACTAATTATTGCAAAAGTCATCAAATATGTCCGCTTTGAGGTATTGGCCCTAAAACTATGAATATTTAGTTCCACTCTCTTTAAGACCCAAATTGTCTTGGTGAGTAAATACGTCTTATTTGGGGGTTGTTATGGTGGTGGGACGTCCGCTAGACAGTTGGCCCCTAATGTTGATATCAGATACGTGGTCTACTCCCACATACCTTTAATTTGAGCCCCATATTTCCATAGTCGGCTAACATGACCGGCTGACCACTCAGTGAGTTGGCCTTAAAAATTTATATCGGATTCGTGTTCCACTTCAAAAGCCCTCATATTTGAGCCTCATATTGCAATAGTCAGAAAATACTTACTATTTGGGTGGTGTTGTGGGGATGGCGTGGCCCCATAGACATTTTTCTCGAATATTGATATCAAATTCGTGCTTTACTCCCAAAGACCTTTGATTTGAGCCCCATATTGCTATGGTCGTAAATTTGTCCCTTGGGGGGATGTTTTTAGTGAGAGGCGACCCCCCAAACACTTGGTCCCATATTTGGATATCAGATTCGTATTCTACATTCAAATACCTTTTATATAAGCCCCATATTCCCATGGCCAGTAAATAAGACTAGTTTGGGGGGATGTTTTGGGGAAGGGGTGGACCCCCAGAAACGTGGTCCCACATTTGGATATCAGATTCGTATTCTCCTCGCAAATACCTTTCATTTGAGTCCCATATTGGCATGGTCGGTAAATATGTCCGGGTGTTTTGGAGCTTGGGCTGGTCCCCCTAGCACTTGGTCCGACAATTGGATATCAGATACGTTTTCTTATCCAAAATACCTATCATTTGAGTTCCATATTGTCGTGATTGATCTAAATATATATTTGGTAGGTTTTAGGGTAGGGCGGCCCCCATCCGAAATTTGGATACCAAATTTTTAGTTTTAGGGTACTATATGAGAGCACACAAAATTTCGCTTAAATCGGACCATCCATCTCCGGGATCTGGGGTTTCTGAAAATTAGGGTAAGGGGGAGGGTTCGACCCCTCCCCCCCCCCTTCAGATATCAAAAAATTTAGTACCCTATTTTCACCACGGGGTCATTATGCACCATCTGTGAAAATTTCAAGAAAATCGGTTCAGCCGTTTCTGAGTCTATAAGGAACACACAAACATACAAACAAACAAACCTACAAACAAACACAAATTGATTTTTATATATAAGGTTAATTTACTACCTCGCCTAAGTACTTACCTCTCAATATCATCGAATATCCATGTTTCAACAAAATTTTTCCGAATTACCGGGGGGTCATTTGAAGGGGAAGCAAAACTCATTGCTGCTGGAGAAGCAAAACCCATACCTGGCATTGCGTAGCTAGCACCGGTTGGTCTATAGCTTGTATCATAGCGCAAGGCTTGTTCCTCATATTGATGGTAAGCTAAATTAAGAAAAAACCTTTTTTTTAAAGTACGGGTTGACTTTACAGATCTAATAGAAGTTTAAATGTTTGCTGTTCTGAAATAAAAACAAGTAAAAAGGCATTAAATTCGGCCGGACCGAACTTTGGATACCCACCACTTCGGTTTTATATGTAAATCTCATTTCGTCACAATTCGGTGAAAATTTGATAACTTAAGCACTCAAATTCGGCACGACATTGAGTGGTCTTATAAATATAAGTCACTGTTGAATTTTGTAATTCCAATTTCAACCAAATCGGCTAATAAATAAAGCTTTTATAGGCTTCAGATCCTTAACCGGCATTTGGGTGTATATGACAGCTATATCTAAATATAGTCCGATCTGAACCATATTTGGGTCAGATGTTGGCAGACTTAAAAATACTCACTCTTTCAAATTTCAGCGAAATCGGGTAATAAATAAAGTTTTTATGGGCTTCAGACCCCTTATCAGCGGACCGGTCTATATGGCAGCAATATCTAAATATAGTCCGATCTGAACCATGTTTAGGTCGGATATTGGGAGGTCTTAAACTACTCACTGCTTCAAATTTCAGGGAAATCGTTTAATAAATAAAGTTTTTATTAGCTTCAAACCCTTTAACGGGAGATCAGTCTGTAGGGCAGCTATATATCTAAATATAGTCCGATCTGAACCATATTTAAGTCGGGTATCAGGAGGCTCAAAATAACTCACTGTTTCAAATTTTTGGCGAAATTGGTTAAAAAATTAAGATTTATGGGCTTCAGACCCTTTATCGGCAGATCGGCTGTATCTAAATATAGTCCTATCTGTACCATATTTGGGTCGGATGTTTTGAGGCTTAAAACTGCGCACTATTCCAAATTTCAGCGAAATCGGACAAAAAATAAAGCTTTTATGGTCTTCAGAACTTTTATCGGGAGATCGGTCTATATGGCAGCTATGTCTAAATATAGTCCGATTTGAACCATTTTAAGATCAGATGTCGGAAGGCCTAAAACTACTCACTGTATTAAATTTCAGCGTAATCGGATAATAAATAAAGTTTTTATGGAAATCCACGAAATGCAGATGTGAATAGATATGGCACACCACTCACAAGAAAACACATCCTATCCGCCTTTGCTGACGACATTGACATCATACCCGAAGTGCAACTGCATCCTTTGAAAGAGAAGGCAGTAAATGGAGATAAGAAAAAATGGAAGTAGAGAAAGTTGGATACCTCAACTTTATCTACTTCGGCACTGCCGTATAGAGATACATCTCGGGACTTTATATCAGAGATTGGAGAAGGGGCGCAGAAAGTGTCCGTATGTCGTACTTTTTATTAGTATAAGTCGGTTGGTATTGTAAATGGGTTAAATCGGTCCATGTTTTGATATAGCTGCCATATAAATCGATTTTGGACCTTGAATCCTTGAGCCTCAAGAGGACAGCCTCTTATCCGATCTGGCTGAAATTTTGCAAGTGCTATTCTGTTGCAATTGTGCCAGGTGTGACCGAAATTGGTCTATAGCCCGATATACCTCCCATATAAACCGATCTACCTATTTGACTTCTTGATGCTCTAAAGGGCGCAAGTCTTATTCGATTTGCCTGAAATTTTGAATTTGGTACGAAATTTAGAACGAAATGGTACATATTTAAAAAATTATGGTCTTGGGCTCAAATTGAAGAGCATCTCGAAAAAATAAGGTTTGGTACGAAATGGTATGTATTTAGTACGAATTGGTACATATTTACCTAGCGCGAACCAACGCGCAACCTTAATTGAATAACTTTAAGAGTTTTTTTTTTGGAAATTTGTACATTTCGGTACTAAAAAAAGTACCAAAAGGTACAAAATGGGTGAACTTTGTAGAGGGCGGATGGATAGAAGCAGAATTTCGAAATTGTACTTAAAAGATATCTGGTGCAAAAGGGTGAGGGTGAAAAGAAAAAAATTAAAAAAAAAAATACTGGTAAAACGTACGTTTAGTACCGCAATTGGTGCCATTTGGTAATTTCTTTAGAGATCTGAAATTTGGCATAAAGATACAACTAGGAAATATATGATGGATCACAAAATGATCTATGCAAAATTCGTAAATGTTGGTGCCAAAATTGGTACCATTTGGTACTTTCTTTTCAGATGGAGATAGATGTCTGAAATTTGGCATGCAGGCATAACTAGGAATTATTTGATGGGTGACTATTATCTTTTCACAATTCGTACATTTTGGTACCATTCTTCCCTTCAGATGGAGATAAAGGTCTGAAATGTGGGTAAATGGTCTATTCATAATAATTGCATAAAAAACAATTAAATAAAATAAAATAAATTCTAACGTTTTGGTGCCAAAATTGGTACCATTTGGGACTTTCTTTAAAGATGTAGCTAGTGGTCTGGAATTTGGCATGTAGGTACACGGAGAAAATATATAATGGTTGATTAAATGATCTATTAAAAATTCGTAAAATTTGGTACCAAAATTGGTACCATTTTATAATTTCTGTTCAGATGGAGCTAGAGGTCTTAAATTTGCAGTGTAGGTACAACTAAGAAATATATGATGGGTGGCTAAATGATCCATTCACCATTCACATATTTTGGTATCAAAATTGGTACCATTTGGTACTTTCCTCATAGATGGAGCTAAAGGTCTGAAAATTGGCATGTGGGTACAAGAAGGATATGTAATGGGTGATTAAATAATCCATTCAAAATTCGTACATTTTGGTACCAAAAAGTGCAAAATAGTCCGAAATAGGGGACTGCCAAACTTAAGCAAATTTACAAACATATCGCAAACAAACGAATATCGCAGTCTTGACAAAAGTACGACATGTGGAAGAAAACTTACTAATTATGGTGTAATTGGTGCCCTGAAAGAATATTTTAGGAAACTAGAAGAAATCTTTTATTCGCATATGTAGGTACTCAAACAAGGTACACCTTGACTGTAAACTTTGGGTTAACAGAAGATTATCCAAAATCGTATGTTTCAATACTAAAACGTACTAAAGCACTCAAAATTAGGATACGGTTACACCTTGACAGTAAATATTGGGCGATAAGAAGATTTGTTTTTAATTCGAGCATTTAGGTACTAAAACATACAAAATGGTACTTTCTTTACATGGTCTTCTTAAGCTCTCAAAATTGGGATACAGCTACAGCTTAGCTATAAATTTCGGGCGACCAGAAGGTTTTTTTTTCAAAATCGTACATTTAGGTATAAAATGGTACTTTATTTACAAATTGAGACAAAGTGCTCAAAAAAAAAATATATTGGACGACTTAATGATTTTTCCGATGTTTTGTTATTCTTGGTACTATTTACCTGTTCTTGTTACTTGTTCTTTACCTGTTAAGTCTTAAATTTAACTTTTGATACTTACAAGCACGCGGGTAACAGGCATTTGTTATAGTAACAAAGCCAGAATTTTTGCCTGGGTATGTTTCATGGCGGCCATTGGTATCTGGGGCTCGAGGTTTTACATTTCCAATGTTGTCCAAAATTTTTTCTTTATCAAAATCATTGCCAGTTTTCAAGAGCAGAACACTTTGATCAACAGCCAACAAGCCCACAAATGAATCCGGATCTGTTTTTATATTCAGAGATACAAGCTCGCTAGCATTGGCTTTTTCGGGTGCTGTTATTTCCAACTGTAATTTTAAAAGTAAAATAGTAATTCATTTTTTATACCCACCACGTAGCATAGGGGGTATATTCATTTAGTCATTCCGTCTGCAACACATCGAAATATCAATTTCCGACCCCACAAAGTATATATATTTCGGATCGTCGTAAAATTCTAAGACGATTTAACGATGACATACATAGACCCATATAGCCCGTTTACTACCGCAACCGATCAACACTAATAGGAAGTATTCGTGCAAAATTTCAAGTGCTCAGCTTTATTCCCTCGAAAGTTTGCGTGTTTTCGACAGACGGACGAAGAATGCATATGCTTTGAAGAATATATGCTTTGAAGACGACGAATAATGCATATGCTTTGTTGGTTCTCAGATCAATATTTCGATGTGTTACAAAGGGACGCAATTATTATACCCCCATCCTATGATGGAGGGTTAAATGCATACTAGAATAGATCTTGTTGTCAACTCTGGACTAGAAATTTTTTTTCATAAACATTTTTTACAATGTGCAACCTCAAATTGCTTACCTTATTTTGCAACTTAAGTGGAATAAAGATGTCCTCTTCATCAGATTTCATTTCACCATCATCGATAAGATAAACAAAGAGTTTTGCCCTTGGAGCCATTTCGTTTGTAGTTTGAATTTTTAAGCGATGGTATTTTTGGTTACCTTCGACTTTAACATATTCATGCTTGATGATTTTGCCACGGGCCATAATAGTGTAGAAATAATATGGAATGGGATCGTCTGATTTGACTTCGATAATTACGTCGTGGTCAGGATTAAAGCTGAAAGTGATAAAAAATGTTTGGTTGGTTGAATTCAAGTGTAAATGAATATTGTACACGCTTATGCCCAAATTTGGCTGACAACTCTATGAAACAATGTGAATTTCATTGTTCTTTATACCGACCACCGAAGGATGGGGATATATTCATTTTGTCATTCAGTTTGCAACACATCAAAATATCCATTTCCAAACCTATAAAGTATATATACTCTTGATCAGCGTAAAAATCTAAGACAATTTAGCCATGTCCGTCCGTCTGTCTGTTGAAATCACGCTACAGTCTTTAAAAATAGAGAGGGTTTAGGAATAGAGAGTTTTTCTTGGATGACTTCTATATTCGAAATACTGCACTAGTGCGGTCGTAATCCTGTTGCCATTTGCGTCAATGTCTTCTATTCTTGGACAATCTAAATTATCTTGTCCAAGTCTTCTTCTGAATAGTCTTCCAAATTTTGGCGCGTTGGTCAACTTATTTCAACTTATTACGGAAGCTTATAAGATTCGGCGCTGGCCATGCTACTCTTATCCTAATGTAGCGATGTTCTGAGAAGGAATGCTTCTTGGAGACCCTTCAACCCTGAACCTTATCGATTAGATTTTTCGAACATATTGTTAGATCTAAAACCTCCCACCTAGTCCTATTAACAAAGGTAGCGGTGTTACCAATATTAAGTGTTATTAAATCGTTAGTATTCAAGAATTCTGCCAAGGCTTGGCACCTCTTATTATACCCTCCACCATAGGATGGGGGGTATACTAATTTCGTCATTCTGTTTGTAACTACTCGAAATATTCGTCTGAGACCCCATAAAGTATATATATTCTTGATCGTCGCGACATTTTATGTCGATCTAGCCATGTCCTTCCGTCCGTCCGTCTGTCTGTCGAAAGCACGCAAACTTCCGAAGCAGTAAAGCTAGCCGCTTGAAATTTTGCACAAATACTTCTTATTAGTGTAGGTCGGTTGGTATTGTAAATGGGCCATATCGGTCCATGTTTTGATATAGCTGCCATATAAACCGATCTTGGGCCTTGACTTCTTGAGCCTCTAGAAGACGCAATTCTTATCCGATTAGAATGAAATTTTGCACAACGTGTTTTATTATGATATCCAACAACTGTGCCAAGTATGGTTCAAATCGGTCCATAACCTGATATTGCTGTCATATAAACCGACCTTGGATCATGACCTCTTGAGCCTCTATAGTGCGCAGTTCTTATCCGATTGGAATGAAATTTTGCGCGACGTTGTTTGTTATGATATCCAATAACTGTGCCAAGTATGGTTTAAATCGGTCCATAACCTGATATAGCTGTCATATAAACCGTTCTTGGGTCTTGACTTCTTGAGCCACTAGAAGACGAAATTCTTATCCGATTAGAATGAAGTTTTGCACGACGTGTTTTGTTATGATATCTAACAGCTGTGCCAAGTATGGTTCAAATCGGTCCATAACCTGATATAGCTGTCATATAAACCGACCTTGGATCATGACCTCTTGAGCCTCTATAGTGCGCAGTTCTTATCCGATTGGAATGAAATATTGCGCGACGTTGTTTGTTATGATATCCAACAACTGTGCCAAGTATGGTTTAAATCGGTCCATGTTTTGATATAGCTGCCATATAAACCGATCTTGGGTCTTGACTTCTTGAGCCTCTAGAGTGCGCAATTCTTATCCGATTGGAATGAAATTTTGCACGACGTGTTTTGGTATGATATCCAACAACTGTTTGAAGTATGGCTCAAATTGGTCCATAACCTGATATAGCTGCCATATAAACCGTTCTTGGATCTTAACTTCTTGAGCCTCTAGAGGTCGCAATTGTTATCCGATTTACCTGCAATTTTGTACGACGGATGCTCTCATGACCATCAACATGCGTGTTTATTATGGTCTGAATCTTTTCTTTTATCATTTTTTTGCCTAAGAAGAGATGCCGGAAAAAGATCTCGACAAATGCGATCCATGGTGGAGGGTATATAAGATTCGCCCCGGCCGAACTTAGCACGCTTTTACTTGTTAATGTTGGTACTACCCCACGAATTATTGGGTTGCCCAAAAAGTAATTGCGGATTTTTTAAAAGAAAGTAAATGCATTTTTAATAAAACTTAGAATGAACTTTAATCAAATATACTTTTTTTACACTTTTTTTCTAAATCAAGCTAAAAGTAACAGCTGGTAACTGGCAGAAGAAAGAATGCAATTACAGAGTCACAAGCTGTGGAAAAATTTGTCAACGCCGACTATATGAAAAATCCGCAATTACTTCTTGGGCAACCCAATACAACGGCTGCGTTGGCTAGGTCATGTTGTCAGAATAGATGAAGAAGCTCCAGCAAAGCAGTCTTTTGAAGGCAAACACGGTGGTACACGCAAACCGGGAAGACCAAAAGGCCGATGGAAAGATCAAGTTGTGGGAGACACCTCGAAACTTGGTGTCAGAGATTTTAGAATGAGCGCAGAAGATCGAGGCGCTTGGAACGCTATTCTACGTTCGGCTAGTGGAAGAAATATTCTGTCGTAGCCAATTAAAGTAAAGTAAGTATGTTAGATCTAAAACCTCCCACCTAGTCCTATTAACAAAGGTAGCGGTGTTACCAATATTACGTGTTATTACGTCGTTAGTATTCAAGAATTCTGCCAAGGCTTGGCACCTCTTATTAATGTTGGTACTACCCCACGAATTATTATTAAAGTTGGTACTATCCCTCATTTCCTGTCTGTTTTGATTTCCTCAACAATCGTTGGAGCTCCGTAGGTGGCGATGCCGGAGAGTCAAAAGCAGATAAAGTGATGCCTGGTTCCCCCGCCGGCCTGTCATATTTCGAAATTTAGTTTAAATTTTTACGAAAAATACCTTGCATGGATATCGGTTAAGATTTAGATCTCCGGTTTTGAATTTAAGAGCCCCTAGGATTTGATACAAGGACAAGGAGATTTAATACAAGGACTTCCATTTTTTGTCTGACTAGCATACGTGCTATGTATGATCCGAATCGTTCTATATACTGATATTGCCCTCCATTTAAAGCTATCTCCTAAATTGACTTCTTGAGCCCCTGGTAGCCTTTAATTTTATCCGATTTGGCTTAAATTTTTACGCAAAATACACACATACAAAATCTCGCCCAGATAGGTTCATAAATTGATATAGCCACAATATAAATCGATCCATCGATAATACTTCTTGAGCCCCTAATAGCCTCAATTGTCCACCAATTTGGCTGAAATTTGGAACGGTGTGTTTTGTTACGACGAATAGCTGTGCCAAGTATGGTCTCAAAGAAATGAGAACCTAAACCTTCTAACTGCTTGTGCGGGACACACACACACACACACAAAAGGTGTTCTATAGTCTCTTCTTGCTCGATGGGACAGCTTCTGCAAAAATCGTTGCTGGCAACCTGCAATCTGTCAGCATCTTTTCCAATTAGACAGTGACCTGTCATGACGGACACAATGACTGAGACGTCTGTACTAGCCAATGACAGCAACGCAGTAGACCTCCTCACAACTTGATGAGGCCACATAGTTTTGGAATGCTCACAGTACCCTCTTTGTGACCATCTATCATTCGGGCCTGGTCCTGAAAACTTAGCTTACATATCGCTAGAGGCATACCCACAGATTTCACTGTCCCTGGAGTGTGTAAGGTAGTTCCTAGTCTCTCAAGCTCGCCTGCTTTACGATTCCCTGGAATATCTCTGGGGCCCGGCACCCACAACAGGTGAATTTTGAACTGTTCAGCCATCTCGTTGAGAGATCTGCGACAGTCTAGGGCGGTTTTTGTGTTCTAATTACTTGATAGAAATTACTCCGAAATGGCTTTAAAATTTGTTTTATACTTTTCTAAATTTTAAGATACATATCAAGAAATACTTACTCTAGTTTTTGAATGGTAACCTTCAGTGGTCCAACACGTTCTATTGACGGATGTGGATGTACATATACTCCTTGCGATGGATAATATGTTTTAGGAGTAGACACCGCAGATGGTTTAATAACTGTTTCTTTGACTTCTGGTTCCGCAGGTCTTTCAACTCTGAAACCATATGTGGTGTGTTCCTTCTCCTCGTATATAACCTTTATGGAGTTATAGGACATAGGCCAACCAATTTTAATCTTGAAAACCGCCATACCTTTTGTATCTACATCTGCTTCGAAGATTAATCCATTTATGTCATGTGAGTCTCGTTTGAGAATAAGTTTTGCAGTAGATTTTGCATTTGTCACCGGTGATCCATTGAGTTTTTTGATAATAGCCTTTATTTCAAATGGTATATTGGTTACAAATTTCTTGTCTTTCATATCCACATCAATTGTGTAGCGTGCTTGGTGCAAATTTATAATGGTTGAGGTGTTCTGTTGCAAACCAGTATGCCCTTCTGTCACAGTTGCTATGATTTTGATCCGAGGTATAAATTGATCCATAGCTAGATCCTGATTTAAATCAAATTCAACGTCTGCTTTGCCATATATTTCTACTGTCTTTTGGGCTGCCGGCAAACTGTTGTCAAAATGCGTTTGGTGCACAAAGGACGCTGTTATAGTTGTATTGCCCTGAACAGGTTGACCATGGGTGTATTTCGCACGTACTGTAACCTTAAAAGTCTTGTCAAGTATGGCAATTTTTTCATCCGCTTCGATTTCCACACTAAATTTGGGCAACACATACTTGGCTACCTCAAAATTTTTGAAGGCTTTTCTACCAGCATAGGTATGTGTAACCTGTGTGCCCGGCACAAATTGTCTAGGATATGGACCTTGCATGCCTGGAAAAACTTGCATGGGACGCGCATTTTGCATGCCTGGCACATATTGCCCGGGATGTGCATATTGCATGCTTGGCATAAATTGCCCGCCCTGTACAGTTGCTGGCAAGGAGGGTTTGTTTTGCAACTGAAGTTGCCGTTCCTTTACATTGAGTACCTCTATGGTCCAATCGCCCATCACAGGTTGTTCGGACAATTTGAACTTGCCGCTGTATACACCTTTGGTAAATTGCAACTCCTTCAACTCTTGGATTACATTATGGGCACTGTCATAAATGCGCACTGCCAGATCATTATTGGTTTTGAGCGGCTTACCATCTGAGTCCAAGACTACAACTCTATATTTAACCAATTCGCCCGGCTTGTATAGAGCTTTATCCGTTTGTAAGTAAATATGGCGCTCCGGCTTGCTGAACGTTAAATTCGAAAATCGTTTAAAGATAATTCCACTCATACCTTCGGTTTGCAACTCATAGGTGCCCTCTACCAAAGAGGGAACATTAAACTTGAGTGTTTCAGCAGTGTAGGCAGAGAGTTCTATGGTTTTCGATTCATTATAGGACGGTCCTGTTATGCCCACCTTTATTGTGGCTGGTTCGGGATTATTGTGTAAAGATACAGTGACTGCATATTCGGTGTCAGATTGTATGCTGCCGGGCGCCACAATAGTGTAGTACCTTAAATATGAAGAAGGAAAAGAAAAATACATTATTACGGAATGGTAACTTGCTTAAACGTAGACTCTTGAGCTTATGTAGTCATTCCGTTTGTAACACCTGGAAATATTGATCTGTGATCCCATAAAGTATATAAAGGGTGATTTTTAGGAAAGTTTTTCAAAAAAAAAACAGATAAAATTTAGAAAATTTCATGACATCTTTATTTGAATCGATAGTGCGGTCCATATAATTTAATGTTTGAAGATTATTTCATGCAAATGTTGACCGTGACTGCGCCTCAAATGGTCCATCCGCTTAGTCCAATTTTGGTATCGTAAATGTTGTCTTCCAATGCGTCAATTGAAACTGGTTTGTCTGTATAGACATGAGCTTCAACATAGCCCCACAAAAAATAGTCTAAAGGCATTAAATCGCACGATCTAGGCGATCAATTGACCGATCCCGAATGTAAAATAAAATATACTCTCAATAAGTCCATTGTTACCGCGTGCTGTGTGGCATGTGGTACCGTATTGTTGAAACCACAAGTGCTGCAAGTCAAACTCTTGCATTTTGAGTAAAAAAAGTTGGAAATCGCTCACCATTCACATCATCTTTAAAGAAGTACGGTCCAATGATGCCATCAGCCCATAAACCGCACCAACTGAGACATTTTCTGGATGCATTGGTAGCTCTTGCAATGTTTCTGGCCTATCTTGACTCCAAAATCGACAATTCTGCTTATTTCCATAACCATTGAGACAAAAATTAACTTCATCGCTGAAGAAGAGAAGCATGCGATGATGTTTCTTAACAGAGCACGCATTTGGATAATAAAATTCAATAAATTCCAAGGGTTGTTCGTTTGTTAGACGATTCATGGTTAAATTATACCCAAATTGAAGATGTTTGACAGTGAAACAAAACACGAAACGTGTGTGTTTTGACAATGTTGTCAAAACGATAATAGCTTACAAATCACACTTTATATACTTGATCGCTATTAAATTCTGAGTCGATATATTCCTGATCGTCCCATAATGCTGTGGCATAGCTCAGCTGACAATGTGTCAGGTTCTGCTGCCTCATTTTTCTTTTGTAGGATTACTGCTATTATGTTCTTATTTTGTTTAGGCGGTTAAGGTATCGGTAATGGAAGTGAACAATCTTGTATTTTTGTACCCACCACCATAGGATGGGGTATACTAATCTAGTCATTCCGTTTGTAACATCTCGAAATATTCGTCTAAGACCCCATTAAGTATATAAATTCTTGATCCTCTCGACGTTCTGAGTCGATCTAGCCTTGTCCGTCCGTCCGTCTATTGAAGTCACGATAGAAGTCGAATGCGTAAAGCAAGCAGCTTGAAATTTTGCACAGGTATTTAGTATCAACTAGCCTTCTTTCACTCTTTAATATCTATTTAGAGTGGGGACACTTCGCCCAGAATGTGGATATCTTGCTACTGTAGTCTATGTCCGCCTATGACGCTGAACGGCTGCGTTCGAATCCTGGCGGAACTTCGGACAAAATTAAAAGCGGTGGTTATCCCCTCTTAATGCTGGTGACATTTGCGAGGTACCAACCATGCACGGTCATGTAAAAAATTCTCCCCAAAGTGGTGTCGCACTGCAGCAAATCGTACGGACTTGGCTATAAAAAAGGTCCCTTATCGTTGATAGACTCAACTTGAATCGAACAGCACTCATTGATGTATGAAAAGTTTGCCCCTGCTTGGTTCCGGGCAAATTTTTACTCTATTCCCAAATGCTTTTTGAGCCTCATATTACTGTATTGGTAAATATTTCGGGTTTAGGGGTATTTCGAGGGTGGTCACTTGGTCATCAAAGTAAATATAAGATTCGTGCTCTAGTTTCCGAAACATTTCGTATGAGTCCCATAATGGCATGATCAATAAATAAGTTGTGTTTAATGGTGGGATGGACCCCAAGGTCTCTGTCCCGAAAATGAACATAAATTTCCCGAAAATCAATAAATATCCACCCAAATAGCTTTTATATAATAGGGAGGTAATTTGGGGTGGGGCGGCTCCCTAAACACATGGCTCTACAATCTCCGAGATCTGGTATTTTTGAAATTAGGGTAGAAAAAAGTGCTTTTTAGGGGTGACATTTCGATTCAAATATGGATATCAAATTTGTGTCCAATCCCAAATCCCTCTACTTTGAACCCCATTTTGTCATGGTCGGTAAGTATGAAGCGTTTGGAGGGTGTTTTGGGGCTGGGGAGGCCACTGGCCACTTTGCTCTAAAAATAGATTTCAAATTCGTTCTTTACTCCCAAATACCGTTGATTTGAGCTCCATATTGCTATAGTCAGAAATAAAGTTCAGTTTAAGAGGTGATTGGGTGCGTACCCCCAAAATTGGATATCAAATTCGTCCCATATTGCCATAATGGATAAATTAATCTATTCGACGTATTTTTAGGAGGAAAAGAGCCACCTTGACTTGAACGCAAATTTTAATGTCATATTTTTAATCTACTCCCAAATATCTTTCGTTTGAATCCCATATAGCCATGGTCGGCTGATATGCCCATTTGGGTTTATTTAGGGGTGAGACGACCTCTCATTACATGGACCAAATTTTATATGCCATATTTGTAATCTACGGCCGGATACTTTTCATTTGAGTCCCATATTAATAGGAACGTCGAATATTTCCATTAAGAGGAGTTTTTGGGTTGGGACGGCCCGCTTAGTACTTGGACCCAAAATTTAATATGATTTTCATTTTCTAGTCGCCAATACCTTTAATTTGATACCCATATTGTGCCTCATCAGTCCTCTTTTCGATTTGGGTGGCGTTTTTGATGTAAGGGAGTGGGTCAGCCACCATCCGATATCTAAAAATTATATAACCTATGTTTCCTTTTTTTTATTCTACAGAACAAACAAACAAACCGAGTCGCATATAGTCACGATGGGTCATATGCCCACTGGGGAGTTTTTGGGGGGTGGGGTGACCCCCTACACTTCGATCTGATTTTGTATGCCAGATTCGTTATCTATTCACGAATACCTTTCATTTAAGCCCCATTTTGATATGGACACCAATTTTTCTGTTTTTAGACATTTTGGGATTAGTGCGACTTCCTGGGTACTTGAACCCAATTTTTAATACCATATTCGCATTCTACTCTTTAATACCTTTCATTTGATATCCATATTGTCTTTATCGGTCCACTTGTGATTTTGGGTGGTATTTTTGGGGTAGCGGGGAGGTCCGTCCCCTTACGATATTAACAAATTATAAAGCATATTTCTTCTTCTTGACCATATTCGTAATCTACTCTCGAATACCTTTTATTTGAGTCCCATATTGTCATGATCGTCAAATAAACCAATTTTAAGGGTTTTGGGGCTGGGGCGCCCCCTCCCGATATCAAAAAATTACATAGCCTATGTTTCCTTCCAGACCAACCTAAACAATCTGTGAAAATTTCAAGGTAATCGGTTCAGCCGCTTTTAAGTCTATACGGAATAAACAAACAAACCGACAAACATATCGGTTCACATTTAGATATAGCTCCCGTATAAACCGATCACCAGATTTTACTTCTCGAGCCCCTGGAAGCCGCTATTTTTGTCCGATTTGGCTGAAATTTTACATGTATTGTTCTGTTATGACCAACAACTGTGCTAATTGCGGTATTAATTGATTTATATCATGATTTAGCTTCCATATAAACCGATCTCTCGATTTGACTTCCTGAGCCCTTACAAGCCTCAATTTTTGTCCGATTTGGCATGTAATGTTCTGTTACGACTTCTAATAACTGCTCCAAATACGGCCAAAATCAGTCTATAACCTGATATAGCTCCCATATAAACCGATCTCCCGATTTGACTTCTTAGGTCCTTACAAGATGCAGTATTTGTTCGATATGGCTGAAATTTTGCATGTGGTGTTCTGTTACGACTGCCAAAAACTGTGCCAAATACGCTCCAAATCGGCCTATTACCTGATATAGCTCCTATATTAATTTGCTGATTTGACAGAAGTTTGGTATGAATTGTAGAATAAAATAATGCCCTTCAACTAGATTTACAATAGTTGGCAAACATTTTTATCAGAATCCATGGTGTTGGGTTGTCAAGATTCGGCCCGGTCGAATTTAGCAGGCTTTTACTTGTTTGGATCTTTGCCAGTATCTGGCGTAGTATCGTAAGATCATTTAAACTCAATCTTACGCACATAATCGGTGCGGCAAGTGATAGCATGTGTAGGACATGTGTAGGACATGTGAGGAAGATGATGAGACGTTGGAGTATGCCTATAGTGGCATGGGGCGGATAATTATCCGCTCCCTCTTTTCAACCTAACCTAACCTAATATCGATGTTGATCGTTGAGATGGCAAACCCCAACGGTTCAGATTTGGATATAGCTCCAATATAAAGTGGTGCTTCAAGATGACGTCTTGAGCCCCTAGAAGCCTTAATTATTATCCGATTGAGCAAAAATTATTCCTGTAGTGCTCTGTTACGCCTTTCGACGATCGTGCCAAGTATGGTCCGAATCGGTCTATAACCTGATATTGCTCTCATATTTGATGTCTTAAGCCACTAGAAGCTTTATTTGGTATTCGATTAAGCTGAAATTGTATACATAGTGTTCCGTTATGACTATCAACGATAGCTCCCATTCGAACCGATCACCCGATTTGAGTTTGTTATAACCTGATAGAGATCCCATATAAACCTGCCTTGACATCTTGAACCCCTAAAATCCATGTTATCCGATAAGTATTGTCCCAATCGGTCTTCAACCTATACACCGATAAGCCTTCTACGGCCCCTAGAAGCTTCAAGTTTTGCCTGTTTTGGTAGAAATTTGGTTGTAGAGCAGAATCCATGGTTGGCCCGGCCTAACTTAGTACGTTTTTTATTGATAAAGTTTAGAGTTATTTCAGATTGATTTTGCCAGGATATGCATTAATATATTGAAGTAGTAGAATAGGAAATTTAGATCAACATTTAGGGCCAAGAATCATAGTGGCCGACCGCTTCACCGATGTGGACAATATGGGACTCAAATGAAAGCTATTTGGGAGTAGTTTAAAAATCTGATATCAAAGTTTGCCGCCACTTCTCAGGAGGTCCTCCCCTCCTCCTAAAGACTCAAACGGAAATGTAGACTGTTAGGAAAGATACGTGACTTAAAGGAAAGATATTCGGAAATAGAATCAGGAGTAGAGAATGAATCTAATAAAAGTGCAAGTGCACTTTAAACAGATATGAAGTCTGGTACAATATGGAATATACAAACAAGGACAAGAATGAATTTGATTTCCAAATTTGGGGACAAGTATCTGGGGGCAAGCCACAAAACCACTCTAATGGACAAGAAGTGGAACTACAGGGAACTAAAAGGAAGGGACATGTTGGACTTTAAAACTATTGTATCGGATATGGTATTTATGAGTCGAGACGGGTTTTTCAATAATGACTTCATTACCTTTTTTATACCCTCCACCATATGATGAGGGTATACTAATTTCGTCGTTCCGTTTGTAACACATCGAAATATTGATCTGAGACCCAACAAAGTATATATATTCCTGATCGTCTTGAACTTCTAAGTCGATTTAGCCATGTCCGTCCGTCTGTCTTTCGAAATCCCGCTAACTTTAGAAGGAGTAAAGCTAGGCGCATGGACAAAAGCTTGCTCAAAAAGTTCTTACTAGTGTAGTTCAGGTGGTGTTGTAAATGTGCCAAATCGGTTCATGATTTGATATAGCTGCCCTATAAACCGATAATGGGTCTTGACTTCTTAAGCTTCTACAGTGCGCAATTCTTATCCGATTTGGCTGAAATTTTTATCATGACTTCCAACAACAGTGTTAAGTATGGTCTAAATCAGTTCATAACCTGATATAGATGCCAAATAAACCGACTTCTTGAGCCTCTAGAGGGAGCAATAGTTATCCAATTTGGTTGAAATTTTGTATATGTAGTTTTGTTATGACTTCCAACAACTGCGCCAAATATGATCCAAATCTGTCTCTAACCTGGTATAGTCGCCATAAAATCCGATCTCCCGGTTAGATTTCTTGAGCTTCAAGAGGGCGCAATTCTAATTTCAAGCGGCTAGCTTTACTCCTTTGAAAGTTAGCGTACTTTCGGTAGACAGACGGATGGACATGGCAAGATCGACATAAAATGTCAAGAATATATAGTATATACTTTATGGAATACTAGACGAATATTTCGAGGAATTACAAACAGAATGATGAAATTAGTATATCCCCATCCTATGGTGCAGGGTTTTAAAATAGCATAGAATTTGTTTTCAGCAGATTTATGTACTTAAAACAGCAGATTTTGTTTGCTGATTTAGCTGATCGAAATGTTTGTTAATACAACAGCCCAATGTTTTCTGAAACAGCAGCCATTTTCAGCAGACAAATACTGCTGTTTTGAATAACAAACTTGGCTGAGTGTAGGCATATACTAAACGGTCTTAGTACAATATGAGACTCCAGTGAAAGGAACCTAAAAAATATTGACTCTCTAACCATTTTGACCACACAGTGGCTACCCAGTGGCAAGGTAATACCAATCCAGTATGGATGAGCTGAAGATAGCCATTGTACGGGAACATGAAAAAATAGCGGCAGATTACATTCGTGCAGCTGCAACTCGTATTTTATCAACTCATGGGAATAGTCAAGGCAAAAGGTGGCACAAAATCTTGACTCGTCAGCTATATCTTAATATTTTTCGATTTAGACTAAAGTCGGCATGAATATCAAGGAGTCTAACACAACTCACTGGACCTAATTTTTTCCAAATCGGATAATAATCACTGTTTTTATTGGCCTTACACTCGATAGCCCACCTTGAAACATACTCCGTCTACAAACAAAAAAGAAAACAAGTTAAGTTCAGCCGGGCCGAACTTTGGATACCCACCACCTCGGGTATATACGTAAACCACCTTTGGTCATAATCCAATGAAAATGGATAATTTATGTCTCCATAGCAGCTATATCGAAATATGATCCGATTTGGCCCAAATGTAAGTGTCGAATTACATTGAGTGGTCTAATAAGTACGAGTCATTGTTCAATTTTGTAGAACAAAATATTGGCTTTTTTGGTAGCTATATCCAAATATAGACCGTTCTGAACCATAAAGTATACGGATGTCAAAAAGCTTAACATAAGTAACTGTGTCAAATTTCAGCGAAAGCGGATATAAATGCGCCTTTAATGGGGCCAAGACTTTAAATCGAGAGATCGGTCTAAATGGAAACTATATCCAAATCTAAACCGATCTGGGCCAAATTGATGAAGTATGTCGAAGGGCCCAACACAACTAACTGTCCCAAATTTCGACGACATCGGACAATAAATGCGCCTTTTATGGGCCCAAAACTTTAAATCACCTTCTATGGGGCCAAGACTTTAAATGCAGAGATCGGTCTATATGGCAGCTATATCCTATTCTGGGCCGATCGGGGCCAAATTGAAGAAGGATGTCGTGGGGCCTAACACAACTCACTGTTTCGAATTTCAGGAGAAATCGGATAATTAATGCGCCTTTTACGGGTCTAAGACTTTATATCGAGAGATCGGTCTATATGGCAGCTATATCCAAATCTGAACCGATTTGAGCAAAATTGGAGAAGGATGTTGAAGGGCTTAACACTACTCACAGTCCTAAGTTTCGGCGATATCGGACAAAAAATGCGCCCTCTATGGGCCCCAGACATTAAATCGAGAAATCGGTCAATATGGCAGCTTTAGCCAAAACTGGCTCTGTCGGGGCCAAATTGAAGAAGGATGTCAAGTGGCCTAAAAAAACTCACTGTCTCAAATTTAAGCAAGATCGGATAATAAATGTGATTTTTATGGGCCTAAGACCTTAAATCGGGAGACCTGTCTATATGGGGGCTATATTAAGATAAAGTCCGTTAAAGCCCATCTTCAACCATAACCTGCATATGAACATAAAAAGAATCTGTGCAAAGTTACAGCTCAATATCTCAAATTTTAAAGACTGTAGTGTATTTTCAACCTACAGACGGACGGACATGGCTAGATAGTCGTAGATTTTTATGTTGATCAAGAATATATTGGGTTGCCCAAAAAGTAATTGCGGATTTTTCATATAGTCGGCGTTGACAAATTTTTTCACAGCTTGTGACTCTGTAATTGCATTCTTTCTTCTGTCAGTTATCAGCTGTTACTGTTAGCTTGCTTTAGAAAAAAAGTATATTTGATTAAAGTTCATTCTAAGTTTTATTAAAAATGCATTTACTTTCTTTAAAAAACTCCGCAATTCATTTTTGGGCATCCATATATACTTTAAAGGGTCGGAAATGGATATTTCGATGTGTCGCAAACGGATTGACAAAATGTATATACCTTCGGTGGTAGGTAAAAATAAGCAAGAGCGTGCTAAGTTCGACCGGGCCGAATCTTATATACCCTCCACCATTGATCGCATTTGTCGAGTTCTATGCGCGGTATCTCTTTTTAGACAAACATAGAATATTGAATAAGAACTGTTATGCTATTGGAGCTATATCAAGTTATAGCCCGATTCGGACCATAAATGAATGCTGAACATTGTAGAAACCATTGTGTAATATTTCAGTTCATTCGGATAAGAATAGCGTCTTGTAGTGGCTCAAAAAGCAAGATCGGGAGATACGTTTATATGGGAGCTGTATCAAGCTTTGATCGATTCAGACCAGTTGTACAAAAGTCTCTAGGGGTTCAAGAAGTCAAGATCCCAGATCGGTTTGTATGGCAGCTATATCAGGTTATGTACCGATTTACGCCATACTTCGCACAGTTATTGGAAGTCGCAACAAAACACCTCATGCGAAATTTCAGCCAAATTGTATGAGAATTGCGCTCTCTAGGGGTTCAAGAAGTCAATATCCCAGATCGGTTTATATGGCAGCTATATCAGGTTCTATACCTATTTACACCATACTTAGCACAGTTATTGGAAGTCATAACAAAACACCTCACGCAAAATTTCAGCTAAATCGGATAAGAATTGCGCGCTCTATTCGCTCAAGAAATCAAGATCCAAGATCGGTTTATATGACAGCTATACCAGATTATGAACCGATTTGAATTATACTTAGCACAGTTGTTGAAAGTGATACCAAAACACTACGTGGAAATTTCAGGTAAATCGGGAGAGAATTACGCCCTCTAGAGGCTCAAGAAGTCAAGATCCAAGATCGGTTTATATAGCAGCTATATCAAAACATGAACCGATTTAAAAGCATACTTAGCGTAGTTGTTGGAAGTGCTACCAAAACATTACGTGCAAAATTTCAATTAAATCGGATGAGAATTGCGCCCTCTAGACGTTCAAGAAGTCAAGGCCCAAGATCGGTTTATATGACAGCTATACCAGATTATGAACCGATTTCAATCATACTTAGCACAGTTGTTGCAAGTGATACGAAAACACTACGAGCAAAATTTCAGGTAAATTGGGAGAGAATTACGCCCTCTAGAGGCTCAAGAAGTCAAGATCCAAGATCGGTTTATATGGCAGCTATATCAAAGCATGAACCGATTTAAAAGCATACTTAGCGTAGTTGTTTAAAGTGCTACCAAAACACAACGTGCAGATTTTCAATAAAATTGGATAAGAATTGTGCCCTCTAGTGGCTCAAGAAGTCAAGACCCTAGATCGGTTTATATGGCAGCTAAATCAAAATATGGACCGATTTTGCCCATTTACAATACCAACCGACCTACACTAATAAAAAGTATTTGTGCAAAATTTCAAGCGGCTAGCTTTACTCCTTCGAAAGTTTGCGTGCTTTCGACAGACAGACAGACGGACGGACGGCCAGACGGACGGACGGCCAGACGGACAGACATGGCTAGATCGACTTAAAATGACATAACGATCAAGAATATATATACTTAATGGGGTCTTAGATGCATATTTCGAGGTGTTACAAACAGAATGACGAAATATTTATACCCCCATCCTATGGTGGAGGGTATAAAAAGATATATGTGCAAAGTTTAAGCATATATCTTATGCTTTAAACACTGATTTCAATAGCAAACAGACGGACAGTCGGAGGGACATGGCTGGGTTGTTTTTCATTTTTCACGACATAGAATACGTACACTTTATAGAATCGGTAAAGGATATTTTGATGTGTTACAAACGGAATAACAAAATCTTTATATCTCCTTCCTTCAGCAGTGGCGGGGGTTTATTCTCTATTTCGACTTTAGATGCCAGGGGGCTAAAAAATTTGTATATTTAATCCTGTCTACAGATAATATTTTGAGGTAAAAAAGCCAAATGACGAAAACATATTTTTTACGAGCTGACCTTTTTAATATTATAGCGATTTTCCTGATCCTCTGATTTCAAGCTTGGAGCTTATAAACATAAGATAGAAAAAAAAACAATTGGAACTTAGCCAACAATTAAGTCCAAATCTAAACCTTGTATATTGAGTATACTTACCCATTTGCGTTAACCGATATGGAAAAACCCCAAATCACAAAAATGAAACAAATGAATTGTTTCATTTTATCACCTTTCACTTTCACAGCTTTCTCTGACTTGTTCCAACCCTGGCTCGACTTAAACTAAATGCTAGACTGAGAATTTGTTATCACTTAGGCCTATACAACCTCCATTGCATACATATTTAATGGGAATGGAAATGCAATATATAAGTTTGAATATTTAGTAGATTCCTCGTTAGGAGTATCTTCGAATAGGAGATTCTTAGAATAGGTAGATAAGAGATTCGGTTTGTTTTACTTTAACAACATGCGTTTATATAGAATTTAATAATTGTTTAATTCCTTATCGCATGACAAGAATAAGTCACCAAATTATCTGTTGAGACCAAAAGGGCACTTAAAATTACCATAACTAGTCTGTACACATTGACCCACTGCGGTTTGCATACAAATTGTGGAAGATTAATGTTAAATATTTGTTTGCCCACCAACATAGGATGATATTAATCTAGTCGTTCCGTTTTTAAAACGTCGAAATATTGATCTGCGACCCTATTAAATATATTGGGTTGCCCAAAAAGTAATTGCCGGTAATATAGTAGTAATATAGTCGGCGTTGACAAATTTGTTCAACGGCTTGTGACTCTGTAATTGCATTCTTTCTTCTGTCAGTTATCAGCTGTTACTTTTAGCTTGCTTTAGAAAAAAAGTGCGCGAAATTTTGTTTACATTTGTTTGTTTGGCGTCAATTTTAATATGGGTACCACATGTATTGAAAGAAATTCATTTAACAAACCGAATCAACGCTTGTGATATGCACCTTAAACGCAATGAATTCGATCCGTTTTTAAAACGAATCATAACTGGAGTTAAAAAATGGATTGTTTACAACAACGTTAGTCGAAAACGATCATGGTCCAAGCATGGTGAACCAGCTCAAACCACTTCAAAGGCTGATATCCACCAAAAGAAGGTTATGCTGTCTGTTTGGTGGGATTGGAAGGGTGTGGTATATTTTGAGCTGCTTCCAAGGAACCAAACGATTAATTCGGATGTTTACTGTCAACAATTGGACAAATTGAATACAGCCATCAAGGAGAAGCGACCAGAATTGGTCAATCGTAAGGGTGTCATATTCCAACAGGACAACGCTAGAACGCACACATCTTTGGTCACTCGCCAAAAACTGAGTGAGCTTGGTTGGGAACTTTTGATGCATCCACTATATAGCCCTGACCTTGCACCATCAGACTACCATTTATTTCGATCTTTGCAGAACTCCTTAAATGGTAAAACTTTCGGCAATGATGAGGCTATTAAATCGCACTTGGTTCAGTTTTTTTGCAGATAAAGGCCAGAAGTTCTATGAGCGTGGAATACAAAATTTGCCAGGAAGATGGCAAAAGGTTATCGAACAAAATGACAATTATATATTTGATTAAAGTTCATTCCATGTTTTATTAAAAATGCATTTACTTTCTTTTAAAAAATCCGCAATTACTTTTTAGGCAACCCATATATAATCTTGATCGCTGCAATTATTATCCGATTAGTGTTTTTTATACCCTCCACTATAGGATGGGGGTATACTAATTCCGTCATTCTGTTTGTAACTACTCGAAATATTCGTCTGAGACCCCATAAAGTATATTTATTCTCGATCGTCATGACATTTTAAGTCGAACTAGCCATGTTCGTCCGTCTGTCTGTCCGTCCGTCTGTTTGTCGAAAGCACGATAACTTTCGAAGAAGTAAAGCTAGCCGCTTGAATTTGCACAAATACTACTTATTAGTGTAGGTTGGTTGGGATTGTAAATGGGCTATATCGGTCCACGTTTTGAAAGATCTGTTATCTAAACCGATCTGGGATCTTGCCTTCTTGAGCCGCTAGAGGGCACAATTCTTATCCGATTTGGTTGCATGAGGTGTTTTGTTATGACTTTCAACAACTGTGCTAAGAATAGTTCAAATCGGTCCATAACCTGATATAGCTGCCATATAAACCGATCTGGGGACTTGACTTCTTGAGCCACTAGAGGGCGCAATTATTATCTGATTTAGCGGAAATTTTGCATGAGGTGTTTTGTTATAACTTTCAGCAACTGTGCTTAGAATAGTTTAAATCGGTCCATAACCTGATATAGCTGCCATGTAAATCAATATGGGATCTTGACTTCTTGAGCCACTAGAGGGCGAAGTATTATCCGATTTGGCTGAAATTTTGTACAGCGGCTTCTCCCATGACCTTTAACATACGTGTAGAATATGGCGTGAATCGGTTTATAGCCTAATACAGCTCGCCCATAAACCGATCTCCCTATTTTACTTCTTCAGTGCGCAATTCTTACTAGATTTTTTTCTACTATTGTCTCCAATATTCAGTTCAAATATGGTCCGAAATGAACCGTTACTGGAGAGTGTTCCAATAACATAGCAATTCTTTTCTTTTATCCTTTGTTTCGACAAATGCGATCCATGGTTGAGGGTATATATGATTCGGCCCGGCCAAACTTAGCACGCTCTTATTTGTTTTTACCCTACACCACCACTGTGGTACAGGGTATTATAGATTTGTGCATTTGTTTGCAACGCTAAGAAGGAGAAGAGCTAGACCCATACATGGACTCCGTCTGTGAGTCCATGTATTCTTGTAATCAAAGTGCAGGTCGTATTTGTTTTCTAATTGTCACGAAATTTTGCATATGCCACTGTCTTGGCCCAAGAACAAACGATATTGATTTTGAAAAAAATCGGTTCAGATTTAGATAAAGCTGCCATATATATCTTTCATCCGATATGGCTTTTTAAGGCTGTAGGAGCCACAATTTTCGTCCGATCTTCTCAAAATTTGGCATTGTCTATTTTATTTAAGGTCCACATATGTATGCAAAATTTCATGAAAATTGGTTCAGATTTAGACATAGCTCTCATATATATCTTTCATCCAATATGGCTTTTTAAGGCCGTTTTTTTATTAGGTATTGGGTATTTTATTTGAGGTCTACATATGTGTGCAAAAAAATTATAAAAATCGGTTCAGATTTAGATATAGCTCCCATATATATCTTTCATCCGATATGGACTTTTAAAGCTGTAGAAGCCACGGTTTTAGTCCTATCTTTAAAATATTTTACGCGAGGTATTTTATTTGACGTCGTAATATGTGTGGAAAATTTCATGAAAATCGGTCTTTCATCGAATATGACCGTTTAAGGCAGTAGAAGCCACAATTACCGATCTTAACAAAATTTGGCGTGGGGTGTTTTATTTGACTTCTCCATATGTGTGCAAAATTTCATAAAAATCGGTTCAGATTTAAATATAGCTCCCATATATATCTTTCATCCGACTTGGCCTTGTAATGCTGTAGAAGCCGCAATTTTGGTCCGATCTTTCCAAATTTTGCATAAGGTGCTTAATTTGACGTTTCCAAAATGTGTGCAAAATGTCAGGCTGTAGAATCCACAATTTTCGTCCGATTTTGCATGAGACATATAAATTGACGTTCCAATACGTCCGCAAAATTTCATTAAAATCGGTCTTAATTTAAATATAGCTCCAATGTGTATATTTCGTCCGATATGGACTTTTAAGGCAGTTAAATCCACAATTTTGATCACATCTCTACAATATATACAATATAGCGCGTGAGATGTTCTATATCATGTCCCAGTATGTGTCATTAAAATTGGCACAGGTTTCGATATAACTCCCACATAATCTTTTATCCGATATGGCCTTTTGAAGATACGGAAATCCAAATGTTTTGTCCTATGGTAGGAACATCTTACAATGTTCTAAATTGCTATTTCAATTGGTATCCAAATTAAAGTCAAACTAGATTTCGAGATAAGTTCTACATATAACAAGTAATAGCGTGCTAAGTTTGGCCGGGCAGAATCTTACATACCCTCCACCATGGATCGCATTTGTCGACCTCTTGCCGCGGTAAAGATAAAAGAAAAGAATTGCTATGTTATTGGAACAATAGCAAGTTATGGTTAATTTCGGACCATAACTAAACTGAATATTGGAGACAATAGTAGAAGTCATTGTGTAAAATTTCAGCCAAATCTAGTAAGAATTGCGTACTGGACCAATATGAACCACTCTTAATACAGTTGTTGAAAGTCATAACAAAACACATCATGCAATATTTCTCCCAAATCGGATAAGGATTTCTCCCTGTAGAGGCTCAAGAAATCAAGACCCCATATCGGTTTTATGGCAGCTATATCAGGTTATGGACCGATTTGAACTATTCTCAGCACAGTTGCTGAAAGTTATAACAAAACACCTCATGCAAAATTTTCGCTAAATCAGATAATAATTGCGCCCTATAGTGGCTCAAGAAGTCAAGACCCCAGATCGGTTTATATGGCAGCTATATCAGGTTATGGACCAATATGAACCATTCTTAATACAGTTGTTGAAAGTCATAACAAAAGACATCATGCAATATTTCTGACAAATCGAATAAGAATTTCTCCCTGTAGAGGCTCAAGAAGTCAAGACTCCAGATCGGTTTATATGGCAGCTATATCAGGTTATGGACCAATTTGAGTCATTCTTAATACAGTTGTTGAAAGTCATAACAAAACACCTCATGCAAAATTTCAGCCAAATCGGATAATAATTGCGTCTTCTAGTGGCTCAAGAAGTCAAGGCCCCAGATCGATTTATATGGCAGCTGTATCAGGTAATGGACCGATTTCAACTATACTTAGCACAGTTGTTGGAAGTCATAACAAAACACCCCATGCAAAATTTAAGCCAAGTCGGATAAGAATTGTGCCCTCTAGCGGCCAAAGAAGATCCTAGATCGGTTTATATGACAGTTATATCAAAACGTGGACCGATATAGCCCATTTACTATCCCGACCGACCTACACTAATAGGAAGTATTTGTGCAAAATTTCAAGCGGCTAACTTTACTCCTTCGAAAGTTAGCTTGCTTTCGACATACAGACGGACGGACGGACAATACTAGTTCGACTTAGAATGTCATGACGATCAAGAATATATATACTTTATGGGGTCTAAAACGAATATTTCGAGTAGTTACAAACAGTATTGCGAAATTAGTACACCCCCTTCCTATGGTGGATTGTATAAAAAGTACTATATGCACGAGGTGGTGTAGGGTATTATATAGTCGGCACCGCCCGACTTTTGCCTTTCCGTACTGATTCTTTTTTTTTGTCGCGGTGCATTGGTGCAAAATCTTATGATTCCAGCCGAAGCGCAGAGGTTAGCATGTCCACCTATGACGCTTAACGCCTGGGCTCGAATCCTGGCGAGACCATCAGAAAAAAAAATTGGTTTTGCCCTCCTAATGCTGGCAACATTTGTGAGGTACAATGCCACGTAAAACTTCTCTCCAAAGAGGTGACGCACTGCGGCACACCGTTCGGACTCGGCTGTAAAAAGAAGGGCTCCTTATCATTGAGCTCAAACTTAAAACGGACAGCACTCATTGATATGTGAGAAGTTTGTCTCTAAATACAAGGCATGTGTCTGTGGCTTTTGCGGTTAACTGTTTGCTATATTTTGCCTTTTGCAAAAAAGTGTAGGTAAGAAATTTAAGGCATTTGTGGTATTTTCACCTAGCGTTAACATAGGAACAACAAAATCGTTGTTGTTCTGCTTCCATTGTAACCATATACCCTCTGCGAAAGCTATGCTGTAGCTTAACCCATTCAATGCGACAAAAATGATAACAAGTTCAAGATCAAATTGCTTTCACTTTTACATTTGCTAGAAGAATGCGACAATACAAATTATTTAATTTTGAAATTTAATAGTGAAAGCCTAAATATTTATACTTATTTAAGGAAAAAATAAAATATGGAACATTTTGATATGTATTTTTATACCCACCACCATAAGTAACGCCTCGAAATTTTGATCTGAGAACCTATAAATGTATAAATATATATATTGATCGTCGTGACATTCTGAGTGGATCTAGCCATGTTCATCCGTCTGTCAAAATCACGATAGGGTTCGAACGAATGAAGACAGCTGCTTGATTCTTGATGTAGGTCGTTGGGGATTGCAAATCGGTTCAGAAATAGATATAGTCTCCATATAAACCGATTACGGGTTTTGTCTTCTTGAGCCCATAGAAGCCTACATTTTCATGCGATTTGGCTGAAATTTGGGACTAGCAATTCTTTTCGGACTTTCAATATCTGTATGATCCCAATTAGTTCATAACATGATGTAGCCCTATATGATATAGCATATTAACCGATTCCTGGTTTTGACTTCTTGAGCCCCCAGAAGCCTCAGTTTTCATCCGATTGGGCTGAAATGTGGTACATTTTTGTTCCAACACATACCCCAAATCCCATCCAGGTTCATATATACATATGACCCTTAAATGATTCGATCTCCGGATTTGACTTCTTAAAGCAAAAGTTTTTGCCCGATTTGGCACATGAACCAAACTTGTATCCTGCAATACTCACAACAATAGATTTTAAATAGATATAAGGCCCTTAAAAATCAATACCCTTATAGGATCATAGAAGCCTTAATCTATACCAGATGTGATTGTTTCAAAATTATTCGCATAATAATTCGCTAAAAACCGGAAGCTCGATTTTGATTTAAAGTCCATGGTTTGTTGGGCAAATTGTCTTAGATTTCTCCGTACTTTACAATTTTGATACACCGTTTTGTCGACTAAAACAGTGACCCACACTAATGTTTTTATACCCTCCACCAAAGGATGGGGGTATACTAATTTCGTCATTCTGTTTGTAACACCTCGAAATATGCGTCTAAGACCCCATAAAGTATATATATTCTTGATCGTCGTGACATTTTATGTCGATCTAGCCATGTCCCTGCGTCTGTCCGTCCGTCCGTCCGTTTGTCTGTCGAAAGCACGCTAACTTCCGAAAGAGTAAAGCTAGCCGCTTGAAATTTTGCACAAATACTTCTTATTAGTGTAGGTCGATTGGTATTGTAAATGGGTCATATCGGTCCATGTATTGATATAGCTGTCATATAAACCGATCTTGGGTCTTGACTTCTTGAGCCTCTAAAGGGCGCAATTCTTACTCGATTTGAATGAAATTTCGCACGACGTGTTTTGTCATGATATCCAACAACTACGCCAAGAATGGTTCAAATCGGTCCATAACCTGATATAGCTGCCATATAAACCGATCTTGGGTCTTGACTTCTTGAGCCTCTAGAGTGTGCAATTCTTGTCCGATTGGAATGAAATTTTGCACGACGTGTTTTGTTATAATATCCAACAACTGTGCCAAGTATGGTTCAAATCGGTCCATAACCTGATATAGCTGCCATACAAACCGATCTTGGGTCTTGACTTCTAGAGCCTCTAGAGTGCGCAATTCTTATCCGATTGGAATGAAATTTCGCACGACGTGTTTTCTTATGATATCCAACAACTGTGCCAAGTATGGTCCATAACCTGATATAGCTGTCATATAAACCGATCTGGGATCTTGACTTTTTGAGCCTCTAGAGAGCGCAATTATTATCCGATTTGCCTGAAATTTTGTACGACGGATTCTCTCATGACCATCAACATACGTGTTTATGATGGTCTGAATCGGTCTATAGCCCGATACAGCTACCATATAAATCGATCTCTCTATTTTATTTCTTGAGCCCCCAAGGGGCGCATTTGTTATTCGAATTGGCTGACATATAATTTAATTGTGGTCCAAACCGGACCATATATTGATATCGCTCTAATAGCAGAGCAAATCTTTTCTTTTTTTTTGCCTAAGAAGAGATGCCGTGAAAAAAAACTCGACAAATGCGATCCATGGTGGAGGGTATATAAGATTCGGCCCGGCCGAACTTAGCACGCTTTTACTAGTTTTTTTTTTATTTTCATTCATACATCATGGTCGCTTTATAAGCCTATTTGTGTTTTTAGCGATAGGCGTCCCCAAATATTAGTATTAATTTAGATGTCAAATTCGTACTTTACTCCTATAGACACTTGAGTTGAGTTCCATAAAGTCCTGGTAGGCCTACTTGTCCGTTTGATGATATCCTTTTTTCGGTCGGTCTCTCCGCTCAATGCCGCCGATTGTCCGCCACTGCCGTTGAAAATACTCCGTATGGAGCATTCCAATATCCGCAACCTGTGGACGCGACTGGTAGCTCGCAGCTAAGCTTCTCGTGACAGCAATGAACACAACACACATCTGACCTTAATGTTCCAGTTTGTGTTGTGCCTAGCAGCTATCCTGTGCCTCGATGTCAAGTTAAAGGGTATTTTAATCTACCTGGAAGGAATGGAATCCGATCGGAAACCTGTGATGACACTTGAGGTTGAGTGCGAGGCACTGCTGCCAGCGGCACAGTCTTGGATCGACGGAACCCTAGTATTGCCATCTGGAAGATCTCGTTATACGGATGGATCAAAGCTAGAGGACATATTGGGCCTGGGGGTCTACATTGAGAACCCAGGGACTGAGATTTATTTTAGACTGCCTGAACTTAATACCGTCCTGCAGGCAGAGATCTGGGCGATCGCGGAATCCGTAAGGTGGTGTGGTGTTTACGCGAGGACGTCGAGTATGAACATCTTTACGGACAGTAAACAGGCCATAAGGGCAATGACAACCAGAACGGTAAGATCACGAGCAGTCTTGGAATGTAGGAAGGAAATTAACGCTTTCTCTGAGGATGGCATAATCCGCATCGTTTGGGTGCCGGGCCATTGCGGAGTAACTGGAAATGAGAAAGCAGACAATTTGGCGGTGAATGCCAGAAAACTGCGGTCAAAAAACTTGGTTAACTCTGAGCCTTTCGGGTCGACACAACCCGAGTTAAGGGCGTGGGCGACGAATGCGGATGTAACACTGTGAAACAGTCGGTATAACGGCGAAAATCCTACTGGGAGGTCCAGATCTTGAGAAAACGAAGCTATTACTGAAAGGAAGAAGGTGGTCAGTATAGCTTTCGGTATCATAACGGGACACATAGGACTACGAGCTCACTTATGTAAAATCGGGGCGGCAAGTGATACCATGTATAGGGCATGCGGAATAGATGATGAGACGATGGAATATTTCCTATATTATTGCCCAGCTTTCGCAAGTGATTGCATGTGTAGGGCATGAGGAATAGATGATGAGACGTTGGAGCATTTCCTATATCATTGCCTCCGGCACTTAGGTGAGGACACAATACCAGATATAAAACAACAACATGGGGCGCGGCATGGAAAACAATTAAGGATTTTGTAAGTAGCACGGAATTCCTAACTTAGATATTCTTTTACGAGGTTACTTTTTTATTATTTAGAGCGCCCAACAAGCCAATTACTGCCTTAGGTGTATGTCCATAATGACATGGGGCGGATTATTATCCGCACCCTCTTTTCAACCTAATCTAACCTTCACAACTTTCGAAAATCCTTCATTTGAGTGCCATGTGTTGCGGGATACCCCAATATACCCACGATGTGTTTAAGAGAAGGAAAAAAATGGCGTTGAGGTCCCCTATATAAAGGCCTTCACGCCTGCGTGATGGCCAAACGTCCGCGTTACACTCCCTACTCCTTATGCTTTCCTACGACAGGAGGAGTTGGGATTAACTTGTTCACACCGTTCGGCAGATCAGCGACAACAATGTCGGACGTGTGGTCTGCCATGGGCAAGTTTTTTTTTGTATTTCTAATTGATCTTCTTATTGTCCCTTGTTGGAATGGTCAATTACTGGATCCCATTCTTACAGGCGGGGGGAAGCGGTATTTATTTCACGGCGGCTTCCACTGCCGAATGTTGCGCAGCTGACGGCTGCCTCTTTATATGTGGCCGATGGATGACCCCCAGTTCCGTGAGGACCCTGCTGATAGATTGCAAACCTGATACAAGTGATTTCAGGATTTATGTAAAACATCCATACCCAAGACAATGGGTTTAATGCACCCGCAATCACAGCATCAGGCATTTTGGCGTCAGTGAAGAAGGAAAGTGCGAGATATCATACCTAAGATTTGTGTATTTAGAAAAAAACAAGTAACAGCGAGCTAAGTTCGGCCGGGCCGAATCTTATATACCCTCCTCCATGGGTCGCATTTGTCGAGTTCTTTTACCGCCATCTCTTCTTTGGCAAAAACGGATATAAGAAAAGATTTGTTCTGCTATAGAGCGATATCAAGATATGGTCCGGTTTGGACCACAATTAAATTACATGTTGAAGACCTGTGTAAAATATCAGCCAATTCGAATAAGAATTGCGCCCTTTGGGGGCTCAAGAAGTAAAATAGAGAGAACGATTTATATTGGAGCTGTATCAGGCTATGGACCAATTCAGACCATAATAAACACGTATGTTGATGGTCACGAGAGGATCCGCCGTAGAAAATTTCATTCCAATCGGATAAGACTTGCGATCTCTAGAGGCTCAAGAAGTCAAGAACCAAGATCGGTTTATCTGACAGCTAAATCAGGTTAGGGACCGATTTGAGCCATACTTGGCACAGTTGTTGGATATCATAACAAAAAACGTCGTGCAAAATTTCATTCCAATCGGATAAGACTTGCGCTCTCTAGAGGCTCAAGAAGTCAAGACCCAAGATCTGTTTATATGGCAGCTATATCAGGTTATGGACCGATTTGAACCATGCTTAGCGCAGTTGTTAGAAGTAATATCAAAACACCACGTGCAAAATTTCAGTCAAATCGGATAAGAAATGCGCCCTCTAGAGACCCAAGAAGTCAAGACCCAAGATCGGTTTATATGGCAGCTATATCAAAACATAAACCCATATGGTCTATTTACAATCCCAACTGA